>NW_008689983.1:0-21359 GCF_000695815.1 Acanthisitta chloris | reverse complement strand
ACGTCTGGCAAGCTAGAGGCACGAGGCAAGGCAAACAGCTCAAGTGCAGGCACAATGTGCAGCAGAACAGTGGATCAAGACATACAGGAGGGCTTTCCTGAACTGGGAATTCCCTGGAGCCAGCAGCTCACACAAGGGCCCAGAAGTAACAGCCGTCAATTTACCCTACATGTATAAAAGAATCATAGAATCATCTAGTTTTACCTAACTGCTGTGGGCAGTGACACCTTCCACCAGCCCAGGTTGCTCCAAGCCCCATCCAACCTAGCCTTGAACACTCTCAGGGATGGGGCAGCCACAGCTTCTCTGGGAAACCTGTGCACAATTGCGCTGGTCCAGAGCATCACCACCTGAGTTTAGTGTTCTGCTCTGACTCTGCCCTTTGTTAAAAATCTAACTCCAGAGTGCTTGGTCTCAGCCAGCCTGAGCTGGTGGCTTCTGAGGGCGGCTGCACAGCTATGCCAGCTGGGAATTTGCTCCTCTGACTGCTCTCCATGTCTCAGAGGCCTGAGTCTTTCTAAACACACTGTAAAACCAGCTGTGAGTTGGACACAGACCCTACAGTATATACCAGTAAGCAAATGCTGAGTGCAGGGCTCTAAGGTATTTAACTTTCAGTCAGACATAAATTAGGTTTATTAAATCTGGGCTGTGAAAACACTAGTGTTTTTCTAACAAAATGTAATGTTCATTGCCCCAGACTCCACCTTCTAAACCAGGATCTCTGGAGACCCAGTCCCGACTTTCCCATTGCCTCCACACACAGTGGCTTTGGCTGAACAAATGCAGCACTCTTCCCCCCTCCTCATTTAAGCTAAATTCCCACTGCCAGACACATTTCCAGCTCGAGGGAGCTTTGGCCCAAAGCATACACGTGGGTTTGTGTTTTGTGTCTTTGAAGAGAACGTAAAAGGACCTATTTTATTAACAGCCAACAGACACTTCAAAGCAAAAATGTGGTTGAGAAATTAATCTGCACCCCCAACATGATATGTACTAAGATTCCCAAACTAAGATAGAAATGAACCAAAAGATAAATGTGCGAATCACTCTTTTAAAAGACAGTCAGAACACCAATGACGAGGGTATGTGTACTGGTAAAATTAAATGCAGGGTCATCTAATTTTCTTCATTTAAAGGTAATACTAAAGTAATTTGTTGGTCCTTTGCATCTCAATGACCTGAGGAAAGTGTTTCCCTTTAGCAGAAAAGGTCTTGTTCAATAATACTTTCCCAGATTATTGAAAAGGTTTTGTTTCCCACTCTTTCTGTATTTTAATTTTTTTCTCTAAAAAAGCCAAATTAACTTCCTCTGAGGAAATGCCTACTTTCTGGAGCATTTACCAGGGCAAAGAAGGCCATTGTCTTAGGGAAAATTGCTCTGTTGGGAATTTGAACGCAGGGCCAGGACATTAACATTTGCTGAGTTGGGTAACAAGTGGGATGGAGTTTCACCTAAGGGACTACATTCACAGTTTCTCGGTGGATTTTTTTTTCCTCCACAGTTCTTCCAGTTGGAAAATGCGGCCAGCTCCAGGTGCAGCATCAAGGGTGCATTTTTAAATAACCATTGCTCCCAGTTGCTGCTCTGGGAGCTGGTTCCCAGCAGCTCCTGGGAAGTAGATGAGATGCTCTCTGCCTGCTCCTGTGCCTGCAGCCTTCATGATCACAAGCTACCAGCAAACAGAGCCATTTCACACGTAAGACTCTCACCAGAGAAGCTCCCACAATAACCCTGTCATGTTTTCTCAGCCCATCTGCTTGCTTCAGGGCCTGGTTGAGCAAGGATAGTGCTTTCCCAGCTGCGTGCCATGCAGCCTGCATTGGCTTCAGTTCTCTTCTAGGTTACTGTCACTGTGTTATAACTCTGTTTCTACTGATGAGTACATTGTGGGTTTTCCTCACACTGTGTAGCACCAAAAATGTCAGTAGGTAGGACAGCTTTGCCTTCTTCTGAATTATTTATACACAAGATATGCTTTTCCCCAAGGGTTGGAAAGGCTCAACTTCCCATAATTAACACTTGTCTAATGCACTAAAGTGTCTTGGAAGAATTTTATTTTCTGTCTGCCTTGGCTTTAGTTTCAAAAGCACAAAATCTCTGACTAGAAATAAATGACAGCTTCTCACTGCAGGGATAAAGCGCCTGGACAAAAATGCTGCAGTGATATGAAAGGGAAATTCAAATGTCAACATCAAATCCTTAGACACCTTTGAAAGAGTTTCCTGTTTTTCCAACCCTTTAGGGCCAGGCAGTGAGTTCATGAAAAGCTTGCTCAGATCTTACTTACAAGGGTAGGCTGGCTTATGGTGGGGATGGCACATAGGCTAGCACCAGCTAAATTTACAGCAGAAACCCACCCCAAAGCAGGCTTCTTGCTTCAAATCTTGTGCCAGAATTGGGCAAAAGCTTCAAACACATCAGCTTCCAGAAGATGGGGCTGTCCTTCCTCTCAGCATCGTCCTGCCTGTTTTGGCAGGGCACGGGGCTGCTCACTCACCATGGTCAGGAAAAGACTTAGAATCACAGAATCATAAAGGTCGGAAAAGGTCTCTAAGATCATAGAATCCGACAGTTAACCCAACACTGCCAAGCTCACCACTAAACCACGTCCCCAGGTACAACATCCACACTTCCAGAAATGGTGACCCCAACACTGCACTGGGTAGCCTGTTCCAATGCCTGTCCACCCTTTCAGTGAAAAATGCCAAGCTCACCACTAAACCACGTCCCCAGGTACAACATCCACACTTCCAGCAATGGTGACCCCAACACTGCACTGGGTAGCCTGTTCCAATGCCTGTCCACCCTTTCAGTGAAAAACTAATATCGAATCTAAACCTCCCCTGGTGCAACTTGAGGCCATTTGTTCTGGTCCTGTCTCTTGTTACTGGGAGAAGACACCTCCCACCTTGCTACAACCTCCTGCCAGGTAGTTGTAGAGAACGAGAAGGTACCCCTTGAGCCTCCTGTATCTCCAGGCTGAGCCCCTCCCATCTCCCTCAGCCACTCCTCATTAGACTTGTGCTTCAGCCCCTTTTCCACCTCCATTGCCCTTCTTTGGACGTGCTCCAGCACCTCAATGTCTTTCTTGTTTCTCAATTTGAGGTGTACTTTGGTACAGAGTTTGTTTTCACATGATGGTCCTCCCCTAGTCCACAAATCACTGTGGTGTGTTTGCATGTGTTGCTGCTCTAGAGCTGGGCTGAGTAAAGACGGTAGTGTCAGCCCAAAGAGAGATTAAGTGATTGTGGAGGAATTTCTTTATCACCATCCTGTGTAAATAGAGATTAGAGACAGAACATTCTCCTTACAGCTGTGCTGCTGCAAACAGGAGGGAATACAGGGCTAGGCAGTATTACAGAGCCAGCTTTAAGTATGTTGTTGCAAAGCCAAGAGGACATGGACTCATCATAGCATCCAGGTGAAGTTAGAATGGCAGTGCTGCTCTGCCTGTAGTGCATTCTTCCATTGGCAATGCCTTGTGGAACTGTAAAGCACCAAGTCCACATTGCCAGGTTTGTTTTGGTCCAAGCCAAGCCTCACCCCCTCAGTGACCTGCCCCATACAGATCAGTGTTTGTCCTCCAGGTGAAGGTCTTTGAAGGCACTGGAGTTGCAGAGGTCCTGAGGGGGTCCCTGAAACACTTCCATTCCCAGAAAGTGTTCAAGGCCAGACTGGATGGGGCTCTGAGCAACCTGACCTAGTGGAATGTGTCCCTGCCCCTGGCAGGGGGGTTGGAACTAGATGGTCTTGAAGGTTCCTTCCCACCCATAACATTCTTTGATATACAGATGAGATCAAGCAGGAGCTTAAGTTGCAAGTTCAGTATTTGAAGTGTTAGTTCTGATTGCTTTCTGAGATAAATTGCTTTCCTTTTGGGGGGGGGGGGGGGCTTACTCTGTGCACCAAACCCTAAATTCTGATCAGAAGAGGTGAGTCGTGTGTGATATAGGAGTGCACATAGTGTAGCTTCCCATATTTCAGTGACTGCCTCCTTTCTTGCAAGCAGGCCTTGGAAAGCATACAGAGCAGAGTAAAAATAAAATAGTATTAATCACTGGTAATGAAAAACTATTCCTGTCCCAAAAGAAGAGTAACATTTTCCACAGTTTGAGGTGTGGACTTTTGATGGAGCAGGTCCTGCTGCATGCTTGGATGGCACCCAGCCCATGTCTCATTGCTGTTCACTCTGTAAATATTGATTTCCCAATAGGAACAACCGTCGTACAGTACAGCCAGAGTTAAACAACAGCTCTGGGAAAAAAAAAAAAATCCAACCACACTCGTGCCTCACTTCTGCAGCATTCCTGAGACAAGGCTGTATTTTTATCATCTGCAAAACCAGCTACATCTGCTATGCTGAGCTATAACTGGAATCCCAACTCCCTCATTATGACCTCTGTCAGAGAAGCAAGCCAGCTTCTCTGGGGTATAATTTAAGTTCTACCCAGTTCCATGGCTTTCTGAAGAGAAAGATAACACCCTGGTGCATGAAGTCAGATGAGAGACTTAGCATGGCTCAGCTGCTGCAAGAGGACACGCTGTATGCATAACTTTATCTTTCCTAAAAGTCACTCCATGCCACAGGTGTCCATTGCTGCTACGGATGAGCCTAATAAAAGCCATCTCCTACATTTTAGCCTCCTCCTGCACACAGCAGGTTTGAAGTATTGAGCTTTCTCCTTCCATCTGCCTCCAGTGGCCTTGGGTTTGCTGCTCTCTTGCGTGCTAAGCAAACTCTGCCCTCCAACCCAAGCTCCAGCAACCCAAGGGGAGTGGGATCTCCTGCACAGCTTTCAGCTGCCTGCAAACCTGTCCAAAATGCCTGGATTCCTTCCATCTGCTGGAGCTTTTGTGTTGTAGAGCTGCTCCCAAAGCGCCTCATGGGACAGGGCTGGATGCCCTTGCTGTCACGGTTTTTCTCTACTGGTCTGAAGAGCTTCAAAATCTCCAAGAGAAAGGCAAAGCTCCAAGTTAGGCTAAAGCCCAAGTCCTCTGCCTGCTGAATGAGAGGTACATCAATCCACAGTGGAAAACTGCAGCAACTCTCCAAGTGTCCCTTCTTACCACCCATCATGGGAGGTTGCCCTCTTGCCAGGGTGTCCTAAAATCAAATGTGTGAACAATATATTCCTTTGGTAGCATATTCCTTTCAGAAAGATCATTTCTGCACCCTCTGACTTCAAAGGAAAATACCTGAAAACAGGGAAATAAGGCAAACCCCAGCTTTGCTGGTCCAATGAGGACTTCCAGGAGGAGAAATGTTTCTCAGTTTTGTTGTATCTGTTAACGGGATTCAATTAAGCTGCCAGAATTGATAAGCATTTTGAGGGACATCAGCCATCACTCCTCACTACCAGACAAAATCTTTATCATGTCAGCGGTCATAAATCACCATGATTGTATTTGGGAAGTGTTATGCACTGTAACTCATCACCAGGGCTTAATTCAGCTTCCCTTGGGGCACCATTGTACCTGGTAGGCCAAAGTAAATGTCTTGCATTGCTGGTACACAAGAAAGGAGCATTTGGAGGGTATAGCAATTATGTTTGTTTTCACTGAAGAGAAAAAAAGGTTACAAAAAAGGTTTCTTTCTAAAACAGATTTAAGGTTGCAAATGGGACATTGGTCAAAAATCAAATTTTCCATTCCTAGGGAAAGGTCAGGTTCTCTAAACCCTCGGTTTGATACCAGACCAGGGCAAGCAAAGGGAATATATTCCTATTTTTCACAGAACAGCATTTGCTGTAAAGTGCTGGGCATGTTTAAACCTTCCAGCCCTGCTCAGTTTGCAGCATATAGGCTGCTCATTGTGATGCTGGTCCCAAGGAGCTTTGACCCCTGTTTTTCACCCAGGCCAAGGCAATAGCTCTCACAATGTACCCAGGACACCATCATAAGTGATGATGGATTCTTACAGACCAAAAGGGCACCTCTGTCCACCCACAGTGCCTAGGGATTTAAGAGCAGAGACGAATAGCAGATGGAAAAGGAAAGACAGAAGAACACAAGGATACAAGAGAGTCTCTGTGAGGGTACAGCCTCAAAGCCTTGGATGCCAGTACCAGCTTTGATCTCTGCAACCATCATTGAGGCAGGACTCAAAGAAAGTGATGAGGAGTTACTGGAAGTGTAAAGGGCAGCACAGGTGGTGGAATGAAAGTGGAGCAAGGTGGTTATCATTGACCAAATCCATTCTGGGCCAGAAGTGCAACTACAGGGCCATGGAGATGAAGCTGTGGAGACAGCTGAGCCAGCAGACAGCTGCAGAGAGATAAGGTGGGTGGGTAACGTGGTGGAATAGGAAACATCATCTCTTCATGCCACATTTGAGAAGATGCACTCATGCTGAGGATGACACAGGCACAGGTGGGGGCTTTGCTGCATGAATGGATTGGCAAACAGATACTGTGAGGAAGGAAGTAGATGCCTTGGGCCAAGGACTATCTGGTGTGGCAAGCCTCAGATTTCCTCTGTAATCTCCTAGTGGGGGTTGTCCACCACATCTTGAATTTCCCAAATTGCCAGACACTTTTCCAACCTCTGTCTGGGGAGGCCAAGCCATGACCCACTCACAGGTACTTTTCCCTCCTTAGTTTCCTATGGGCCTGGTTGCAAATTGCTTCCTGAAATTGGGCTCCTTCCTTGCACACTGGCAAGCCAAAACAGCCCCCTGAGCTGATGGAGGCTCTGGAAAATGTTGGTTCACACTTGGCTCTTTCAGCACCCTGCACCAGGCACAGGAGGTGGTTGAGTCCTTGTGCTTCATTTCATCACTGCCAATATTGACCTTTTCTTTCCTTAATCAGACTGGATTCAGGGAGGTAGGAAGGAGAGGAAAGGAGGGTTGTTCTTTGCTCTGGCTTTGTGAGCTGAGCAGAGGAAAGAGTTGCTCAGGGCTCACTTGGGGGACTGTTCACCTTGACATTGCTTGGAAGTAGAAGAGACAGGTGGGAGGGTTTTACTGCTTTCTTCAGTGTGGGAAAAGGCTTTGCCACAAGGCAGAGGGGAGGCCACATTGAAAACCAGCTGCTCTTTGGGGCTTTTTCCCTCTTCAGTCTGCAGATTAAATAATGGGTGCTCAGCAATGGCAGTCTGAGTCCTCTGCTAAGAGCAATGAGATCAGGGTAGAAAGATCCTGGTCCCTGGTCCCCAAAATGGCTGCCCCTACCTACTGCTCATGTCCAAAGGTTTCATTTTGGTCTTTAGGAAGCAGGTATTTTTCTAAATTCCTGTTTCTGGAGTCAGGCAACTGTGATCGAGGTTTTAATTTTTTTGCAGCAGAGGTTGTTTCTGCTGCTAAACATGGAGGGAAAAAAGCCATGTCATGTCCTGAAAGCAAAAAAACCCAATGAAAAGAGGCAACTTCTGTTATTTAAAAATGAATAAATGCAAATCTCATGATTTGGAGAAGCTTAAGTTACAATTTATGAAGTCTGAGATTAACAGCACTTAGACTTGAACAGCTTAATTCAGTACAAAAAAAGTAACAAGACCTAAAAATATAAATTAATCTTCAGCCTCCAGCCCACATAAGTTCAGCTGAAAGAGCAATTCCCAGTGAGGATTTCTAAAGGAACTCCCAGTGAGGCAGGTGGAAAAGCTGAATCACGTATCCAGGCTAGAGCCAATGGTTTCCAACCTGTCTCACCAGTTGTGTGTGCCACAGGCAGTGCAGGATCAGGCTCTCAGCAGGTTCTGGCCACTGCCAGCAGTCCCATGGCATCCAGCAGCTCTGGTGCTGTCCTTCCACCCTGCTCCTCATGGAAGTGATGACTCAGGCTTAATGAAGGAGCACATCTTCCTCGGTGTACAAGCAAGCTCCGCATCATCTTTGTTTTACCACTGCTAGTGATGCATCACGCCCCAAGGCTCAACTAATAATCTCAATTCTCTTATTTTGTAAACAGAAAATAAAAATAATTTGCTTGGAAGTCACCAGCAGATTAACAACCTCCAGCTGTAACTTTGATGACTAATTCGGTCTGATCTAACCCAGCTGTGCCAAAGTTCTCATTTGTATAATTTGATGTCTTCCTACAGGTTCTCCACCAGGAGGATGAAGAGGAGATGTGTTTTCAAGGCAGCTAAGGTTTGTTTGAGGTTTGTTTAGAAAAGGTGCACTCCATGGGGTGTAAAGATTGTGCAGATCGTCTTAGGATAAGCTGCTGCAGACCTGTCTGAAAGGAGAAGTGGAAAGGGCTGATCTAGAAATCAGAGGCATTTTTGCAAAGCTGGAGGCCTGGTTTTGAAAAGCACTGAATTCACTTCCACACTCATGAAAATAAAGTCTCTAACTTAAATGCTTTTAATGTCCAAGTTGATTCTGGTCTGTTTTCAGTGCAAAGGCATGTGAAAGCTTTTGTGTCAGAAAAAAAAAACAGGATAAAAAATTGAAATGAAGATCTATATTTCTCATGGCCTTCAGATTCTTTCTTTCTTTTCCAAGCTGATTTGCTGTGTATTTATTCAAACTAAAAGGGTCAGCATTTCAAGAGGAACAGATAGATCAGCCAGAAATGTTCAATCCAATGCCATCTATTTTCAGCATTAGCTCCAAGCAGCTTGCAGTGAGCATAGGTGAGTAGATCCTGGTTGAAGTTAAAAGCAGCAAATACACTGTGTGAGCTCAGGGTACCTTTCACCACACTCCCCTCTGGATCACAGAAAGCTGTAATAGTCAGGAAAACATGCCCTCTACCTTTCCCATGGCTGAGCTCATATCTAAGATCAAGTTGTAAAGATACTTTTTGACCATGCAGAGTGTGTCTCATTGCAGGAAAGGAGAGAGGAGGCTGAGGAACAGCCCAGACACGGCAACAAAGGGAACAATAGGAGCTATTCTGCAGGCAGAAGCTGCTGCATTCTTGAACACATTCACATGGATAAAGGAGATCAAATAAGAGCCTCCAAAGCTGCACGATGATAAGTGAAAAATATTACATTGCTGTTCTGCAGGCTGCATTGTGCAGTGATTATACAGCAGTTTGTCCAGCACAGCTCCCCAGGGCCAAAATGCAATCAGTAACCCTTCCCTTAGAATCCTGGCTTCTCTGCACAGCCACAAGAGCATCTGATAATTCCCTGGCAGCCCCAGCCGTGGCTGGCCTTGTGCAAAGACGTGGTAAGTTGAATGTCCGGTTTGTGCTCTTTCCACATAGAATGAAGCTGTGTTTGAGGCACAGCACAGGGAGGGATGTCCACAACCCTCCTCTGACACTGATCCACTCTTTGGTCCTGGGCAGGTCATCTAGGTGCAGTCTGAGTCCCAGGAGCTGCAGCTGCAGGGACCAGGACTCATAAAGGGAGCCAGGACTATCTTTGTGCTGCTCTGCAGCCTCCATGGACATCTGCACTCAGAGAAGTTATGTCCCAATGGCAAAAGGATGGGACTGGGAGAGAGGAGCAGATGGAGCTGGGCTGGGTGGTGGCAGTGGCTGTTGGGTAATGGAGTCCAAGGTGGGATACAGGCTGGTAGACTACATGTGGGAAGAGAGATGGAGACTCCCCTCCTGTGGTTCAAAAGGAGGTACCAGCCAACTCAGCCCTTCTTGGCTGACTAGAGCTTCAGTTAGAGGCAGTGCTGGGGCAGTGTATTGCTGGCAGGTTCCACAGGCTGGAGCTGGGCTTTTGGAAAACAGTCCAGGAAGTATTATCCAGAGCTTCTTCCAGACAACTCTGGTTGATATGGAGTACAAACAGCAAGCAAATGAGCACAGTCTCTACTGTAGCCCCATTAAGCACTTCATCCCTGTGCTCTGGGCTGGCAGGCTGCCTCTGGGCTGGGCTGGGAATGGAGAGGTGCATCTCCCAGATTCCCTGTTTCTCTGCCAGGGCGTTTCCAAGCAGCTACAAATTGCACCACTTCTGACGCAGGACATCTCGTAACTGCACCACCTGCCCCGTTCTCTCTCATTGCCTCTGAAGTTGAGTGTTTATACCAAACCCCAGAGATGTGGCAGTGCTTTGAGAGGCTTGAAGGATGGATTATATTATAAAAATCTAAAACAAGTCCTGGATGCAGAGATGATTTCTGAGCACATCCAAAGGAGCTCCTTCACCTCCACTTCCCGCCAGCAGAATCACTCAGGGCATCTGTGTTGTAAACAGATGGATGGTAGCCCAGTAAATACAATGGCAGCTTTTATGTACAGCCCCCAGTCCAAGACCTTCCAGGAGAGACTGTTTCAAATAGCAAAGAAATACACATCAAAACTGCCCCACAGCATCTGCCAGGTTTGTTGGGGAGCCACAGTACCTGTGTGATGGGTACATCACAAATCATCACTCCCTGAGTGGGAATCCCTCTTCCAGGATGCTGGAATATGAACTGGGGAGAATGGGGCTGTTTGGGGCTATCAAGAACATGCATGAAGCACCCGTCTCCAGCTCTGCTTTTGCACCTATTGAACTCAGGCAGGTGCTAGGACATTCCTGAAGCATCTTCCCTAGGGAGTGTGTTGGGTGCCATGCGGGGCAGTGCAACAGGTACCTGAGCTGATAGGGAGAATGTGAGCTAAAAACCCAACCAGCCTCATGTGAATCCCCCTAATCCAGACTGGGAGGTGTTCTAATAGGATGGTAGGCAGCTCTGATTGCAAAGAGAGTGGAAAGTCACTTAGAAAGGAATGGAGGAAGTAGAGTACCCTGTGCCAGAAAAAGTCCCTTGCATCCCAGGGAGGAGCTGGTTGTCTGGAGGGTCAGGTTGTCAGCTCTTGATTTTCATTATAAGGTCATTAAGGACAGAGTAAAGGTGAATGGAGAACTCATCTGCTGTCATCCCCTGCAGTCATCCTCTGCAGTGATGCCAAGTCAGAGGAAAATCTGGGCTGGGTGACATTGCTAGCACATACAGCAGGACCTCCCAGGCAGCCCTTTCCAGGGCCAGCTCCAACCAGCCCTCATGCCCAGGATTGGTACTCTGGGTGCTCTATGTGTTGTCTTGGCTGATGAGCAAAGCCAAAGCCAGAAGCCTATGCAATTATCATTAAATCAGTAATTAGTGCAGACTAATTTCTTTTCCAGGCCTTGCTTCAGGAGAGAGGGAGGGAGAATGCGATCTCATCCCAGCTGAAAGAGGCCTGGTGCCAGCCTGTGCTGGGGCAGGATGGATAGCTGGAGGCAGGTGGGTCATAAGAGCTCAAAAAAGAGCCCCTGGTGAGCTGTGCCATGGGTGTTGGTTATCCCCTGGCCAGGAGTAGCCCTGTCCACCCGGCAGAGCAGGTAAAGGGATAGAACAATCCATTGGCTGTGCTGAAGGCCTGGAAATGACCTTCCCTCACTATTAACATCTGATGGGGTGCCCATATAACACCTACAGCTTCCTTCAGCCAAAGAGACCTCATCAGCAATAGCATGTTTGGCCTGGGATAGCTCCTTCTACACAGGATCTTTGCTACCGTAAAAAACACAGCATAAAATGTCATTTGCTGAACTGGTGTTACTGTTCCAGTGAAAGCTTTGAGTGTTCTGGACTCAGTGTAAATAAATAATGTGGAAAGAATAATACAGAGCTAATAAAGCTATTATCTGGGAAGACTGAAGCCTAATCTCCAGCTCAGTGAAGATAATGAGTGTTGAATCATGCCTGGAGCATCCTACGTAAGCGGCAGTGGTTTTGATAAAGGATAGAAGTGGATTTTTGGTTTCAACCAGTTGCTTGGCTATGAATTTCTGGGTTGAGCTGTGTTGGTCCCTGAACTGTGGGTCCACATTTCTCCTAGTGGCAGGGCTGGCTGAGTGTCCCATCGCCTTCATCTTGATCTGGCCTGGGAAACCAGCTGGCTTGGCCACACCAGTGGCACCAAGCAAGTGACACATGGTCATGGAGCATGTGGAGCAGGATGGGGATGCCATCCCCAGCGATGATGGCATGTCATTTCAGCCTCTGCTAGACCCACATGGTGGCTGTGTGTCACCAAATGGGATCAGTCTTCCCCATACAATTGTTCCCATGAGGAAGAAACTCCATTTGTGCCACAGGGCCATGAGCGCTGCAACTGCAGCTTGGGAAGGACACTGACCTTGGCTGCTCAGCAGGAGTAAAGCACCTTTCCCTGGAGCTTCTGTGTTAACACAGGGAGGGTGAATGCATGGCCAGAGCAAATTCCTGCTTGCAAAATTCTTTACCCTTGCAGAAAGGCAGGCACAGTGCAAGGGATTTGCAGGGTGGTGCTTGGAGCTTACACTGACACTGGCAAAGTGGAGAATGTGGCAGAAAGGGGCTGCTAAATGCACAGCTTTGCAGCAAGCCCCAGAAGCAAGCAGCCATCTCAAAATAAAACAAAACACCCCCGGACAAGCTGAGGATACACAAAGGAACTGACAGCCTCTGAATCTGGCCTCACATCAAGGACTCGTAACTTGAAAGCTCTATTTAGACTACTAAGAAAAACAGCTGCAGAAAAATACTGACAACCTGCTTTAAAGTGGGATTTCAACAAGGAGGACAGCACTGGCCTCCAGCTGGAAGTGGAGCACCTAACTCCTCTGAATCCCATTCAAAAACCTTAGCATTAGACTGGAGAGCACGGCAGAAGGGCAGGATTTGTATAACCTGAAGAAAATAAAAACACTTCTGGAAAAAAAAAGATAGCCAACAATTTAAAAGGAATAAAAACCTACCTTTAGGAGATGGGAGAGCTTAGGGGAGTTGTGAACAAGAGAGAGGAGTCAGTGTGGATGCTGTGCTTGGCAAGCTTTTGGTTTTGGGCTCCCCCACGCCAAGCCGAGTTTCTTGGTGCTGGGTGGCAGCAATGCTGGTAAGAGCAGCCTGTGCACATGGACCTGTGCAATGTTGGAGAAAAATATTTGCAACTGTCAAACAGAGGGAGCTTGTTATGTTACCCAGCAGGGCTCTATCACTGAATCCCTATCTGCACAGCCATAAAAAGCAGGGAGGGGGAGATAAGTCCACAGCGAGATCCTTGTGAGCTCATAAATCTCCGCAGCCGGGTCCCAGGACTGATGAAATCACCGGGAAGCCCGGTGGCCTGGTTTCCGCAGCGCTGCCTGCCCTGCCTCCACTAGCCACGGTATCATTGGAAGAAAAATGGAGCCAAGCTGTTGGGAGAAGTGTGGCTTTTTCCAAGCAACAGGGAAGCTGTTACAGCCCAAGACTTTTTTTTTAGGATGAAATGATTTAAGCACCTCTCCGGCATCCTGCTGATCTTTTGGAGGAGGGGAGCTTGATAGCTGAGACTCCTCGGGATGATAATTGTGGTGTATTTGCAGAATCAAAGGTTTCCCCTTGGAGCAGAGCCAGCAAGCTTTGGGAAGAAGAATGGATCCAATACAAAGGGGTTTTTTAAAAGCCCATTAAGTCGCCTAGGGGCTGAGCTCACGTTCCCACCGCCTCTGCAGTCGGGGCCGGGGGAGCAAGGTTTTGTTCCCATCAGCTCAGCCCAAGTGGGAAAGTTCTTCCCCATTTCTCCCCTTCCCAGGTCTGCACAGGAATGAGGAATCGCCCCAGGGTCTGGGTGCAGACCCTGACTTCAGCCCTGGAGGGAGCTGGGGGGCTGCCATCTCCCCCTCCTGCACTGCAACCACCTGGCCAGCTGCAGGGAGCCTGGAGCCAGGATCCGGAGGCTGCTGGGATACCCACTGCAGGGAGCTGCAGGAGAAGGGTGAGACTTGGTGTGTATTTGACACCTGAAACCTATAACCTATGCTCATCATTCGCACTGTCCCTTATACATAAGCCAGCATATGGGAGATGTAAAAATGCTCCTAAGACCTGATCTCACCCCCAGCTCACCATCGGTCAAAATGGGGAGAGCCATGAACAGACCATGTTTGCTGCAGGGGCTGGGAGCTCTTCTACTAGGCAAGTCCATGTCCTGAATATAATCTCTGGGGTGACTGAGGTGTTGCAGAGATTGTGGAAAAGGCTGAGCAATGCATGCCCATTCCCTCGTAGTGACACTGCCTTGGGGGATGCTTGACCAGTCCTCTCCATCCTGACCCCCCTGGGCTGGCTCTGTCCTGTACCTGATTCACTGTCCCACTCCAAGCACAACCATTCAGCTCCCCTGATGTGTCCTGAAACTTAAATAACCTGATAGTCCTGTCAGCCTTTCTCAAGCATTTCTGGAGGCAACAGACATCCCTAGGAGTCAGCTCTTACTCATGCCACCCCCATGGAAAATATAAGAAAGGGTTAGTAATCCAGCTGTGACTAAGGAGGTTGCAACTGGGGAGGTCCCTCTTGCTGTTGTTGTGACCATGATTTCCCTCTCTGCCTGTTGGGCAACACACCTTTGTCACCAGCAATCTGAGGCAATGAGGGCATAGCCAGGGTCCATCCATCTCCCGGGCAGTGGTGCAGGGGGGCTGCTGTCACTGCTGTGTCTCCTACTGCCTTCAGGTTCTCACCCCTGCACTCCCAGGGACTCCCATGCCAGGCAGGTGGTGCTTGCCCAAGGCTGCTACCTGAGTCTGAGACCTCTGAGCAGCACCAGCCATGGACATCTTTTAGATACTGAAGACATCAGTATCTAAAGATATCTCCAAGATATCAGCCAGAGACTTGTGAATGGACCTAAAATTATTGCAAGGCAGATGGAGGAGGAGGAGAAGTTTGTGTGCTCAGGCAATCAGGGAAAAGGCTGAGCAGAGGAAAGAGAACACCTTTCCCACAGTGTCCAACTCCATGCTCAGCCAGGAAAACTTTCCAGTAGGGCTATTACTGCGGGTACAGCCCAGATCAGCCAGAGGTGGCTGCAATACCCTCCCCATGGCAAACACTCCCAGCACAGAGTCTCTGACAGCTGATGGAGCCACAGCTGCATAGAGGTCCTGGGATGGAGCAGCATCTGGGTACTGTGGAAAAGGGAACACGAGTCTGCAGAAGTCCTCACAGCAGAGAAACTGCAACTGGAGACCAACCAGAAGTCCTCCAGGGAAAACCTGTAAGCAAATATAGCCAGACAAGGCAGATGATCTCAGGACACTGATGTCACCCCGGGAGTGCCCAGTGATGGAACAGGAAGGCTGGATCACTCCTGTGCTTGCTTCAACCATGCAGGATGTGATCTCTCGACAGGGATGTGACAGGACCCACTGCTCTACTGACTGTAACACTGCTGCTCAAATCTTGTAACAGATCTGTCCTGAATTCTGCTTATTAGAAAGAAATGCAGCACCAGGACCTGCAAAACCCACACTGATAGTTTGAAAAATCCTGAGAGCATATATGTCCAGTTACACGGCTGTCAGGGATGGGAGGAATTTTCCTGCCTGTGCTGGTCGCTGAGTCTTCACATTCCAACCCTTGTGCTGGGAGGAACAAAACCTCTTAGCTCTGCAGTTACTGGAGACAGGAGGCACAAACTTGAAGTCATCTGGAGTCAGGCACTGTAAAAATTTAATGATGCAGGACAAATCAGGGTGACCAAAATAGTGAGCAAGACAGAGACGGTCTTGTGATTTAATGTGCTCGGCCAGGACTTGGGGTATCCAAGAGCCGTTCCCAGGTCGACCACAGACTCCATGTGTGACCTTGGCTGGCTCACTAGGGACAAACACTGCCAAGAATTGGCTTAGGCATCTTGCAAAAGTCAGATAGGTGCCTAAAAGATTTGAATCATATAAAAAATCAGGAGGATTAAGATATGCCAAATGCAGTTAGGCCCTTGATGAGGACTCCTAATTCCTGTTGGATAAGCTCCTTTCCCTAATGTATGGTGGAATTGGGCTGGGACCCACCTGGTGACCTGGGGGTTAACTGTTTTATGCTCCATTGAGAGGATGGAGGCTCATTGAGAGTCTAAAGTGACTTGGCACTTCCTCACTCTCTCTGCTACAGCTCTGGGGCAAAGGATGCTCTAGTGAATAGGCGACAGCCTCATTTGACTCCCTGGCTGTTGTAGCCAGGTGAGGCTGTAGCCTGCTCCCCCAAGCAAGGGAGCCAGCATCTGGCCAGGCCACTTCCACCTCCCCATTTTCCCTTCCTGCAAAGCCTTAATCTGAGGTTTTAAATAGGATTTAAGTGATGCTCTGGCTTTTTGCTGGCTCCTCTGCAAAGGCAATAAATTCAACCCCTGCTAGATGAGAACAAATAAAAGCAGCTCTCCCTGTGGGCTGTGTGTGCATGCATCCCTGTTAAACCCTTCTCTGACAGCCCCAGCAACAGCTGGTGTAAATCTGCAGCAGTCTCTGGCCTAGAGAGAGGCACTGATTTACACCTCTCTCCCACCCCTTCTCTCCTCTTCCTCCTGCTTCATCTCTTCCCTGGCCACTACCCCTCATCTTACCTGTTTCCCTGCTCTGGGAGATAAATAACCATGGATGTGAGGAAGACAATGGAGCACTGACCTTTCATCCATGGAGAATTTGCCTTAAAAATAGGTGGGTTTTGTTGTTTGGTACCTTCTATAGTAATTAAGTGCAAGAAAAGTCATGTCTATGAACAGGGAGGAGAAAAAAAGACCAGAGCAATGTCACAGATCTCTAATCAGAAATGGCTTGATTTCTAGCAGGGTTGAGTCTAGTGGAAAAGAGCCCTCAACTCACCCTAAGCAGCACATTTTCCCACAGACTCAGCATCTGAGGCTTGGCACAAGCCTGGCACTGGTAGGAGGATCTGGGGAGAAGGATTCACCCTTGGCTGCATGAGCTATCAGGAGCTGTGTGTCAGGAGCCTGCCAAAGACAGGCCAGGAACAAGCAAGACGATCCAAACCAGGGCATGGCCACACATGCAGCATCTCACGGGAGGCAACCAGGAGGACGGATGGTGAGGGAATCATGAGGTGCTTCTGGCAGCTGCAGGAAGCTGATGAGAGGGGAGGAAGGCAACTGCAGGAGCACAGAGAAGCATGAGGTGGAAGGCCTTGGCCAAGGCACTGGTATTCCTACACCCCCAGGATGCCTGCAAGTGCTTTATATCTCTCTGCCACTCATCTGAGTCATCTGTCCCTCACAGGGCACAGCATTTTATCAGGGGAAGCAGCTGGCAGAGGCTGTGGTCTCCCAGCATATCTCAGCAGAGAATGACTTGGACAGGATAGGTCTGGAGTAGGACCTCACTAGAGGCAGTAGCTGTTTGTAAGAAGTCTCACAATCTGCTTCCTAATTATTTCTTACCTTTTCTATTTCTTACAAGGCCAGGTTGGATGGGGCTTGGAGCAACCTGGTCCAGTGGAAGGTGTCCCAGCCCATGGCATGATGTTGGAACTACATAATCTTTAAGATTCCTTTCAACCCAAACCATTCTCTGATTCTGTGATATGATTCCATGATTTTACCCTTCTCTGAACACATAGGAAAAGAATTCGGTTGCTTGGGCTCAATATCTCCACCTCCACCAAGGTACAACTCCCCAGTACACCATAAAGCACTTATGTGCATGTGATTAAATGCCATTGAAGCGGAGGGGAATTTGCTTACAAGCAAATTACAAATTCCTTACAAGCTTAAGGACTTTGCAGAATCAGGGCCTAAATCCACTGAGTCTTTGCAAATGTTCCCAGCCAACACAGGCACGGCTGAGTCCTGCCTTGGGAATGCGTTTATTTTCCCTTTTGAGGCTATGAAACATCATGCCGAAGCTTCACCTCCCCCTGCCAGCTGCCAGGAGCTGATGGGAATCCTGGGGTGAGATTGGGCTCAGCACTGCTGGAGATAATGCTGGCTTAGAGTGCAGTTTGTTTTCATGCAGAACCTTCCACCTCAGATGCAGAGCCGCAAAAGGTCTTCTACACGCTCTAAAAACCTCCTATCAAAGAGCAAAAAGCATAATGCTGTCTCCTACCTTTGAGCCAAAACCAACCCTGATTGCAGTTGATGGATATCTTCCCATTATCTTCAGCGGAGCAGGATGGAGGTAGCAGCTCACATGGTGGGTTTGTTCATTTGGTGCAAGTCTTCAGCTTAGACCAAAACAACAATTAAATAAAAGCTACAGCCCATTTTTCTGCTCATCAGTGCAACATGAAGGACTATGACCTCAAGAAGAGAGGGCTTTTTTCATCCAAAATCAATTTGATTTAATTTTTGTGAGGAGGTGGGTTCCATATTCCATTACTCTCAGCTGAATCAAGAGTGTCCTTTTAAGTTTTGCTGGAGCAGACACATAAAAACTCTCCCCCAGGGATAAGTCAGTATTGATCTGACACGGATTTGGCTCAGAGAGCATTTATAGGGTCTAGTGAGCAGCTAACGATGAACAATGCCAAGTATATTCTTACAGATTTAGAACAAGAAACCCATTTTCTTTCCCTCAGCTCAGAGAAAGTCCTGGTTTAGTTTTTCATCCAATGAACAAACCCTATCCAAACCCTCCTGTTACAAGGCATTACAGGGATTATTCTCCAGGCAGGCTTGGTCCCCATGTTCTCCCCTTCTCAGGGCCGGATGCTCATCAGTCTTACACGATGACTATTGCATGTGTCCTACTTATCCAGAGAGGCTCTGGGCAGCTGGTTATTGGGTTTTCCTGTCTGAATACAGGAGCTTAATTTAATAGGCGGCTGTTGGAAAAACAAGCAGGAAAACAACACAATGGGACTTGATAAGCAGCCTCCAAACAAGCTCCAGGGAGGCAATTACAAGAAAATGGCTGAGCCGTTTCGATGAGGAAGATGCAGTTCCAGATGCCAACCATTACACAGCTGCTTGCCCAGGCTGGGAGCTTCCAGATCAAACCATCACTACGTGGTTAATGAAAGTCCTTGAGGAGAGTGGGAAGGGGAGTCCTGGGAAGACATTTTGGGGAGGAAAAAAGATGAATGGAAAAGCATAAGAAAAGCTGCGCTGGGTCAGATGCAGGGACCATCCTGCTTGTCATCCTCTCTTTCATAGCCAATGCTGTATGATAAGCCAAGGGTATGAGAAGTGTTCAGGGATATTTTCCCATAAACTCTCCAAGCCTGCAGCAGGCTGCAACGCCAGGACTTCCTGAGCCTGGGGCTTGTATAGAAATACTGTGTTGAATTGTCCTAGCCCAGCCAGTTACCTCAGTGAAAAGTGCTCCATATCTTTGATCACTAGCTCTTTGGTGAGAACGGAGACCAGAACTGCTCCCAATATTCAAGAGGAGAGCAAACCAGGAATTTGTACAGTAGTTTTTCCTCTTACCTCATTAACTCCTATCCATCTACTTGCTTTCTTGACTGCTGCTCAGCAAGGAGTTGATGCTTTAATCAAATTCCTTATTATTATCCAGGATTCTTATCCTGTTGGGTGGCAGTCAGTTCAAAGCCCATTGCTATGTGCATGACATTAGGAGTGCTCCCTCTGAGGCTCATCATTTACATTTATCTCCACTGAATTTCATCTGTCATTTTATCACTGAGTGTCCCGAGGTCCTTCTGTGGTTTGGGGCCATCAGCTTTTCCAAGCAGCTTAATGTCACCAGAAACCATCATCACCTCCCCATCCAGCCCTGCTTCCATATCATTGATGAAGATGCTGAGCAGCACTGACCCCTGCTCAGATCTCCGTGAAACTCCCCTGATCATCACTCGGCTGCAGAGACTGACCATCCCAGCCTGGCCATTGTGGTTTCTGTCTACAAACCACTGAATTTTTCATGGCTCCTTACTCTTCTCAAAATCTTTTGATGAAGGATTTTGTCAGAGCCTTAGGAAATCAATATCTGTTATATCCATTAGATCTCCATTGTCCACCACATCCTTGGCTCCATCAAGGACTGTGGTAGAATTTATGAGTTATAATTCTTCTCTCCAAAACCTGTGCTGGCTCTGTCCCAGTACAGATATGCTTATCCTCATGTCCCACAAGTTTCACAGCACCATCATTGGGTTTACTGCTTCAAATAATAAAAGGCCTTAACACCCTTTATCCCAAAATTGCCTCTGTGATTGCCACCTCCCATTGCTTCAACACCTGATGTGTAAGAAGTCAAGCAAGACAGGCTGGAAACCACAATGGCGGAGCAAGGACCTGCTCCTTAGGCAGTGGAAACAGAGACAGGTGTCCTGGAAAGAGTACAGGGATAGGATTTGGATATGTAGGGATGGGATCAGGAAAGCTAAGGCACAGGTGGAACAAGAACCTTATGAAGGTCAGCTGGTCCAAGTGCAAGGTGCTGTACCTGGGGTGGGTCAATCCTAGACTGGAGAACAGGCTGGGAGAAGAAATCACTGAAAGCAGACCTATGGAGAAGGACTAAGGGGTTCTTGTGGATGAAAAACTGGACATGAGCCAGCAATATGTGCTGGCAGCCCAGAAAGCTAACCACATTCTGGGCTGCATCAAAAGCATCGTGGGCAGCAGGTGGAGGGATGAGATTCTGCCCCTCTACTCTGCTCTGGTGAGACCTCACCTGTAGAGCTGCATCCAGGTCTGGGGTTCTCAGCATAGGAAAGACATGGATCTGTTGCAGAGAGTCCAGAGGAGGCCACAAAGATGCTCCATATGCTGGAGCACCTCTGCTATGGACACAGGTTGAGAGTTGGGATTGTTCAGCCTGGAGAAGGTTCTGGGGAGACCTTAGAGCCCCTTCCAATGCCTAAAAGGGCTCCAAGAAAGCTGCAGAGGGATTTTGGACAAGGGCATGCAATGACAGGACAAGAGGGAATGCCTTCAAACTGACAGAGGGCAGGGTTAGATTACATTTTAGGAAGAAATTCTTGAATGTGAGGATGGTGAAGCACTGAAACAGTTTGTCCAGCGGAAACTGTGGCTGCTACATCCCTGGAAATGTTCAAGGCCAAGCTGGATGGGGCTTTGAGCAACCCGGGGTAGTGGAAGGTGTCCCTGCTCATGTCTGGGAACTATATGATTTTGAAGGTCCCTTCCAACCCAAAGCATTCTGTGATTCTATGATTTTACTCCATGCTTTGTTATCAATTCCTCTAAGGATGCTCCTTTTTTACTTTCCCATCATTGGCTTTTCCTTTGTATCTGTATCAATTTGTGCAGAATCCACATGAAACACAATCACTGTAAATCTCTTTCAGCCTTTCAGACCTTCCTATACAGTTGTTGCCAAGGAAAAAACAAAATCATACAAGATGTAAATAGCTTGACCTCTTACTCAGAAAAAATAATAATGTTTACCTAAGGTAAAATGTTACAGTCTATTAATTTGATCTGAGTTTTGATTTGCACCAAGAGCACTAACTGCCCCTTCTGCATCTCATGCAGTGAGTTTATTCCCATACATGTGAGAATCCAACCGTGTATCCGATTGCTACTCAGATTTACGTGAAACGGGAACCCATGGAAAATTGATTTCTTAAACCCAAGTGGAGAATGCCGCAGCTTGGGAGGCCTCTGCCAGGCAGCTGGGACACAGATCCCGCGTGTCCGTGTCACCATGTCGCCAGCCGGGTGAAACTTTATCTTCGCTGCTCGGGAGGGTTCTGCTCCCGCCTGCTCCTGTGCCGCGG
>NW_008689982.1:0-2014 GCF_000695815.1 Acanthisitta chloris | reverse complement strand
TGTTCATCGGGAACCTGCCGCGGGAGGCGACGGAGCAGGAGATCCGCTCCCTGTTCGAGCAGTACGGGAAGGTGCTGGAGTGCGACATCATCAAGAACTACGGCTTCGTGCACATCGAGGACAGGACGGCGGCCGAGGACGCCATCCGCAACCTGCACCACCACAAGCTGCACGGCGTCTGCATCAACGTGGAGGCCAGCAAGACCAAGGGCAAGGCCTCCACCAAGCTGCACGTGGGCAACATCAGCCCCACCTGCACCAACCTGGAGCTGCGCGCCAAGTTCGAGGAGTACGGCCCCGTCATCGAGTGCGACATCGTCAAGGACTACGCCTTCGTGCACATGGAGCGCGCGGAGGACGCGGTGGAGGCCATCCGCGGCCTGGACAACACCGAGTTCCAGGGTGAGGGGCAGGACTGGGGGGACAGGATGGACAGAAGGACAGGGGAAGTCATACATGGCTTGGACAACACCGAGTTCCAGGGTGAGGGGCAGGACTGGGGGGACAGGATGGACAGAAGGACAGGGGAAGTCATCTATGGCTTGGACAACACCGAGCTCCAGGGTGAGGGACAGGAGGGATAGGAAGTAATCCACGGCCTGGACAACACCGAGTTCCAGGGTGAGGGGCAGCACTGGGGGGACAGGATGGGCAGAAGGGTCAGGGGAGGTCATCCACGGCCTTGGACAACACCGAGTTCCAGGGTGAGGGACAGGAGGGATAGTGGAAGTCATCCATGGCCTGGACAACACCGAGTTCCAGGGTGAGGGGCAGCACTGGGGGGACAAGGATGGGCAGAAGGGTCAGGGGAGGTCATCCACGGCCTTGGACAACACCGAGCTCCAGGGTGAGGGACAGGAGGGATAGGGAAGGCCATCCATGGGTTGGACAGCACCAAGTTCCAAGGTGAGGAATGGCACAGGGTGGACAGGAGGGACAGGGCAGGTCCCACCCTGGGGGTTCAGCTGGGTCTACAGTGCTGTCTCTCCCCACACCTCACACCGTGGGCAGTGCCACCGTGTCCTGCTGGGCTGAGGCTGTTCCGTGTGCTCAGCTGGCCAGGAAGGCCAAGGGTATCCTCATGTGCATCAGGAATGGTGTGGCAGCAGGACCAGGGCAGGGATTGTCCCTCTGTGCTGGCACTGGTGAGGTCACACCTCGAGTGCTGTGTCCAGTTCTGGCTCCTCACTGCGAGGAGGACACTGAGGGACTGGAGATGGGAAGGGAATGGAGCTGGGGTAAGGTCTGGAGCAGCTGAGGGAGCTGTGTGGGCTCAGCCTGGAGAAAAGGAGGCTCAGGGGAACCTTCTGCTCTCTCCAGCTCTTGCCAGGAGGTGCAGCCAGGTGGGGATCAGACTCTGCTCCCAGGGAGCAGTGACAGGACAAGAGGTAACACCTCAAGCTGTGCCGTGGAAGGTTCAGCTTGGCCATCAGGAGGAATTCCATCATGGAAAGTGCTGTCAGGCATTGGAATGTGCTGCCCAGGGAGGTGGTGGAGTCACCATCCCTGGAGGTGTCCAAGAGCAGACTGGATGTGGCACTTAGTGCCATGGTCTGGTTGACATGTTGGTGTTAGGTCACAGGTTGGACTTGATGATCTCGAAGAGCTTTGCCAACCTCATTGCCTCATGGATTCTGTGGCTCTGTGTCATCCTGCTGTGCCAGGGTTTGGCTCAGGGGCTCATGGATGTGTCCCTGCCCGTGTCGGTGCCACGGGATGGGATGTCCCCGGAGCTGTGGCACTGTGGTAGCTCTGTGTTGGGGCAGAACAGCTCCACAGTGTCAGTTGTGCAGGGATTGTCCCTGTGGCACAGTGCCAGGGGTGGCTCTGAGGGTCCCTGTGGCACAGTGCCTGTGCCTGGGGCAGCCCTGGGGGTCCCTATAGCACAGTGCCCATGCCAGGGATGGCTCTGGCATTCCCTGTAGCACAGTGCCAGGGGCAGCACTGGGGGTCTCATGCTGTAGTGTGCATGCCAGGGGCAGCTCTGGGGGGCTCATGCTGTAGTGCCCATGCC
>NW_008689981.1:0-788 GCF_000695815.1 Acanthisitta chloris | reverse complement strand
TGTCCCCTGGGGAACACCAATAGTGACTGACCGCCAACAGTGTGCAGCAGTGTTCACCATCACTCTCTGGGCCCGGCCATCCTGCCACTTCTTAACCTAGCAGAGAGTGCCCCTGTCCAAGCCGTGGGCTGCCAGCTTTTTCAGGAGTATGCGATGGGATACGGTGTCAAAGGCTTTGCTGAAGTCCAGGTAGACTATATCCACAGACTACCTGATCATAAAAGGAGATCAGGTTGGTCAGACAGGACCTGCCCTTCCTAAACCCATGCTGGCTGGGTGTGATGTCTTGTCCATCCTGTAAGTGCTGTGTGATCGCACTGAGGATGATCTGCTCCATGACTTTGCCAGACACTGAGGTCAGACTGACTCCCCCATTTGGCATTAGTCCAACGGTCTCTGATGGTCATCTGGGGATCTTCAAGAGGAAGGCTGAGAGTCTTCATCCTTTCACCTTATCCCTTAGCACACGAGCATTATACTTGTTTTTTATTAACTTTAGCAAGCTCAGCACTCTTTTACATTAATAAGCTAAAGCAATCCTAAAATTAGAGTTCTATATGTTTGGTAAGATAAAGCAGTATCCTGTTGTGAACTACTATCTTGATTTATTTCTTCCCTTGTTCACTCAGCCAGCCCTTAATTGCTTTTTGAGGCCTACTTTGTTTACTGAGCTGGTGCTTCCTTAAATTCTTTCTTTGGGGTCTATTTCTCGTTATCAGTTGGACTACAGACTGCTGAAAGGAAGCAGATATCGGTGCCAGATTCATCATCTCTGCAGGACAGAGGTG
>NW_008689980.1:175032-238398 GCF_000695815.1 Acanthisitta chloris | reverse complement strand
AGCTTTAGGTCCAAATCTGCCTGGCAGGAGCATGGTGACGACAGCAGACGTCACCGGTCCCGCCACCCGCCCGGCAGCGATTCCCCTGCTGCCCCCAACAATGCCAGCCCCCGGCAGCTGGGGGAGCAGGGGGAGGTACGGCCCCGGTCTGTGGAGCTGGGGCTGGAGGAGAAACGCATCAAGGCCAAGATTGAGGAGCTGGAAGAAGAGGACGGGGACGAGGGGGACTCCGAGGCGGCCTTCTCCATGGGCAGTTGTTGCAGTAGCCTGCTGCAAATCTTCAGGTCCAAGAAGTTCCAGTCTGAGAAACTGGAACGTCTCTATCAGCGTTACTTCTTTCGGCTTAACCAGAGCAGCCTCACCATGCTCATGGCCGTGCTGGTGCTGGTCTGTGTGGTCATGCTGATCTTCCACGCCGCGCACGGCCACTATGAGGTATCCTACGTCGTGGTGCTCTCCCTGGCCATCCTGCTGATGGTGGTGCTGTGCATGGTGTGCAACCGCAACAACTTCCACCAGGACCACATGTGGTTGGCATGCTACTCTGTCATCCTGGTGATCCTGGCAGTGCAGGTGGTAGGGGTTTTGCTGGTGTGGCCCAGGAGCGCCTCAGAGGGCATCTGGTGGACCGTCTTCTTTATCTACAGCATCTACACCTTGCTGCCGGTGCGGATGAGGGCTGCGGTCATCAGCGGGGTGGTGCTCTCTGCCATCCACCTGGCCGTCTCCCTCAAGATCAACGCGGAGGATAAGTTCCTCCTGAAGCAGGTAGGCAAGACATGAGTGGTTTGGGTGTGCACTCAGTGTTGGAGGGTAAGGAAAGTGGGGTTGTCTGGCTTCCACAGGCCTGCCCGATGCTGGAGGGCTGACAGGGCTTTCAGTCGAACCCCCAGGTTACCTACTGCCAGGTGGGATGTTGTACAGTGTAGTGGCTACCCTGTAATCTTGCCTTTTGTCATAGCTGTGGTGTTTCCTTGCTTCTGCTCTAAGTTAAGGCTCTCAACACACAAATGTGCCTTCCTGGGTTCCCGTGACGGCTGCTCCAGCACTGTCAGCAGTGCTGCTAATGCCCTTCAGCTGTATTTAGTGTAAACAGCCCTGTGCTAAGCACACCTGTGGAACGGTGTCTGCGCCTGCTGCCGTGTTACTGAGAAATGTGCAGAAGGTCTGGCTGTTTCTGTCAGCTGGAGGTTATCCTTGTGTGTCACTCCGGGGTCGAGTCTGGGTTTGGTGTCAGCGCAACGCTCGGGCGTCGCAGACCACGCTCCACGGGAATGTGGGGTAGGCTTTTAGGTTTAGCAGGAAGGTGTTTTGCTCTGAGATGTGCTGGAAATATCTGTGCTGAAGAAGCCCAGAGTTCATATACAGCCAGGAAAAGAGAAGTACAAAAGCAGTATAAATGCAGGTTATTATGTAGCTGTGATATCATGTTTAACTGAAGCACTTCAGTTCACGGGAACAATAAGACTATTATCGAAAGCATTACAGTGCAATTTTTAATTACCATATCTGTATAAACAACAGCAGTACAAGGCACCACTCTTCTTTTCAAGCGAAGCAAGCAGCCTTGGGGCTCATGTGCTTTAAGCTTACCAGACACCGAGGCAATCAGGAAACCATTGACTTAAAATGTTGAAACTGTGTGGCAATTGTCATCCTTCTGATGAACAAGACTCTGAACAAGGATGAGCCTCTCACAGCATCAGCCCTGATGCTTGTGTGTAACTAGGGATTGTTTATTAAAATCAGGTGTTTGGTAGCTTTACAGCCCTATCACATAATACGAAATAAAGCCTTGCACTCAGTGCCTGCCCTGAGTCTTACTTCTAAGTTGTTTTGAGTTCCACCTATTGTAAGTGGCTGGAAAAGTTGTAGGGCTGAAATAAAACCTCATTAGGATGAGGCTGTCACTGCTCTGCTATACAAAATACCCCATGAAATTACTCTCTTCTCCCCCCTGCCCAGTTAAGCCTGCTTGGACAGTTTCTGGCTTTCTTCTTAGTTTGTTACAGATATTTCTATAAGCTGTACATGGCATGTTTTTCCTATGTTTCATATAAATGGGTTTTTGTGCATTTCCAGCAGAGCATACACTGTCAGTGGGATAGTTGCTGTTTTTCTGCTTGACTTGGAAAAGTTTGCTAATGGCCTCAGCTCTTCCCCACTGGGGCTCTGGTCCTGCAAAGCCTTGTGTGTGTTCTTGGCTTTAGAAACCAAGACTTGTCCTGTTGAATTCAGGGTGTTTGGAGACTGTATTACATATGAAGGCAAAGCCCATCATGATTATGGCTAGAAGACTTAGCAGTCTGTAATGAGCAGAGTTGACT
The DNA here is from genome assembly GCF_000695815.1 of Acanthisitta chloris. Taxonomy (NCBI): domain Eukaryota; kingdom Metazoa; phylum Chordata; class Aves; order Passeriformes; family Acanthisittidae; genus Acanthisitta; species Acanthisitta chloris. The sequence goes on along the minus strand of NW_008689980.1, from coordinate 236,071 downwards.
TTGGAGAATACTAATGAGTGCATAAATTGTCATCATGTTGGGAACTGTGTTTTAATAGAAAGGTACCTAAATTACAAAGGTGAAATGATTTGACTCCCTCAGTAGAGAATTTGAGATAATTACAGCTCCCTTCCTTTCCAAACAGGAAGGTTATTTGTAGGAGTTTAGGCTTGTGTATAAATGTGCACTTGACAAAGGTAAAAGCATGAGCAATAGGTGATGGTACAATATGCACAGGTCTCTGCATTGCACAGTTGCTTTCCCTCCTGTACTAGTGCTGGGTTTTCCCTGCAGTTTGACAATAAATGCTCAGTTAATGAGGAATGTCCGAGGAATACTCTTACTTTGTTTTCAAGGGCAGAGTGTCTCTCCACGTTGCCTATTTATTTTTCCTACGAACACCATCTCTGTCTTACTGTGGTCTACGTTGGCGTAGCTCTGGCTCAATTCAGTGGGGTTGTACAAGGCCAAGCATCAGATTTCTCACATGTTAGTGTATGAACATGAGCTGCTATCTCTGGCTGCCTGATAGAAAAATCTGTTCTGCCGAGCACATCACCTTACAGCTATTAGCAGGCCTTCCTCACTGGGGCTGTATCTCGTTGCCGTGGAAATCCGTTGTGTTCAGCTCTGCCCCCCTAGTGCACACAAGCCCTATTTTCCTCCTTCAGACTACCAGGGCAAAGGCAGATGAGACCAGATAAATCAAGAAGAGGGACTTAGCTGTTTTCATGACTTCACGCTGTCAGTCACATCAGCCTGGGTTTTGTGGAGCAGGAGTGGATGTGAATGCGTTCGTGACTATGTGACCAGATGGTACTTTGTACTCGGCAGTCAGAGTAGAAAGGCTGGTTAGGATGTATATCCCCTTTCCTCTCTTTTTCGTGGCATTTTTAACTATAATACTTAAGCAAGTTCTTCTTTCTGTTTTTTTTTTTCCCCTTTTAATCTTCTCCCAGTTGTTTCCAAGCCAGGAAAAATCATACACTCTTGTTGTGATCCACTGACTCTTGTGTAGACTCGTGAGCACTTTTATGAGGCTCAGGAGCCTGTTTAAAACTTCACTGTTCCTCTTTCTCAAGAGAGTGAAATTCTTGGTGGCAGATCCCTTTGGGGAGAAAGGCAGCTTGTTGGATTCCCTTGTCAAGGATGCATGGGTTTATTGTCTGAATTATCTTCTCCTAGCGTTACTGGACTTCTCTGTCACCAAACTCTGCTCCGAGGCTATATGAGAAATATTTGCTATTTCTGTATTGATAAAGTGACAGGAGTAGAGGTAGTTGTGAATGTTCAGTCTTAACTGAGCTGCTTGTTTTAATAATTTCTGTGGGGTCACTGGGTTTAGAAAGTAAGCTGTGACTTGTGTTTGCTGGCTGGAGGAGTCTGGGGTCTGTCTTTCAAGAGTGCCCTGAGCACCCCTGCCCAAAGCAGTGGGTATACTCAGTACCTCTGTGAGTCGGGTTGGGTAGAGGCAATGATCTTGGTTTCTCAAATGGATGCTTGATTGGAGCAAAAAATGCTAATGACTACAAATTATTGCATTGTATTAAAAAGTTATCCAATGCTGAGGGAGGGGAGAAAAAGAAATCATGTCTTTGAGAATTCACTTGCTTCCAAAGACTGCTGCAGGAGCAGAGCACAGTAAAGAGATGATGCTCCACTAACTACAAATCATAGTTGCTTAAATGTGGTTTTGTGTGTGTACCTGTGATCAATTAATTCTAGAGGTACTGCTTTCAGATTTATTGGGGATGGCATAACTGCATTTGTCTTCAGGTTCACGACCTTGTTTTATTCTGTGACAGTTTGGATTACAAATGTTTCACTGCACAGAAGTCTGTCATCATCTTTTTGTATATGTATCCCTTTTCAAGCCAACCCTTTTCATGTGTTGGTTCTGATAACACTTTCAGGCTCTGAAAACACACTCAACTCTGGGACTCATGTGATAATTACTTTACATGTGAATGAGGCTTTCTAATACTTAACTGAGAAGGAAACATACTATTTATCAGTAAACTGCTTTGCACAGCAAAGATAACACTGAGGTTTATTCTATGTTCTGATTGGAACAAACTATGTATCTGACCCACAGACTTGTCCGGGCACATGGGAAGAGCTTGCAGTGTATGGTTTGCAGATGCTTAACTGAAGTCATGTGAGAAGACCAGCTGCCCTCAGTGCAGATTGTCTTGAGTAAGCACTGGCATTTTTGTTAGACTAGGGGCTAAGGGACAAGGAATTTCATAAGAGAGTTTATTGGGCTCTGAATCAGACTTAAAAAGGGATGGGGATTGTGTGTGGGAGAGGGTGGGGGACTAGGAGTAGGGGATAAGAATGCCACATACAAACATCAAACAAACCTGTGGACTGAGGTTAGATTTACTCCTGTTTTCCCATCCAAACCTGTTTTATTGTAACTTTCTGAGGTTCCTTGTTCAAGGATACAGTTAAGCCTTTGTAGTTTATTAACTCAGTGCGAGTGGTGACTGTTAAGGTACCACGAAAAAATAAATACCTTTTTTTTTTTTTTTTTGGTCTTGTGTCAGTAACCTTACTGAAAGAGACGCTGAAATGCACTGATCTCTTTCCTCTCCAGTTACTGCTGCAAACCTTCTGCAAAGGATCTCTGATAGCGAAGTTCTGAACAGCTGCCCCAGTGCATGACTTTCGTTTATGGCTCTCTGACTCAAAGCTCCTGATGTTGAGCTCCTTGCTTGACTCCTTTTCCATATGTCTCCATCGTAACAACATTACATTAGTACTCCTCATCCTTCATTTCTGAGAACTGTGTATGTGTTGGCCTTTCTCAGTCCATGTTAATGGTACATGATTGATCTGCAGCTGCATGGTGGCTCTCTTGAAAGTGTCACATTTCAGTTTAACCATGTCCAGGAGATTGTTGGTATGAAAACATATGCAGTCTCTCTTTTTCCTAAACAAGCTGTCACTTCGGCAGGGCTAAAAACGACTTCTTGCTGTAACAGGGTATCATCCTGAGTCTTGTGGATATCTTCTAGCATCTCATCAAGATGCCTTTTATATGTAATTTGAATGTCATTCAGTGAGAAGTTAGTCACATAGTAGGAGAAATAGTACTGTATGTTCCATCTCAGCCTCAGCATGCTTAAGATACGTAGGTGATGACTGATTTCAAGACAGATTCTTAGAAGTGCATTAATCAAGTCACTGTATTGTGCTTTCGTTCTCTTCAAGCAGCCTTTGTTCTTCAAGGAGAGATGAACTACCTGAAATGCAGATAGAACTGTGTGTCACTTTTTTTATAGTTGTATGCTGCCTGTTTTACTTTTTTCCCTCCTGGAAAATAAATTTGAGTTAAGTGTTCATTTAGGATGTGATTTTTAAGCTGCTTGGCACCTAGGGCCAGGTATTGTGTGCCTCAAACAGCACTTAATGCCCTGTTCTGCATGAACACTGCTATCAGTAGGTGCTCAGGTAGCGAGAGGTGCTCCAGCACTCCTCACTACTGAAGAATCTACAAACCTGAGCAGCAGTTTGCCCAAAGTTAGTGAAAATTGATCATTTGCTGTCTTGTTCAGGGAAAAAAATGGCAACCTGAAATATTCAGGAACTGTTGCATTGATAGTTGCCTCCCTAGTGCAATTCTGTAACAGAGGCAATTAATTAAATCCCTGAGGTATTGTGTATCAATTAATCCTTTGTAGGAATACTGTCTGTATCTCATGGGAATGCATGTGTTGCTCGAGGTTTACAAAGGCATATCTGTTTTTCTTATCTCCTAAATTACCCTATGATCCTGCCACCTCCTAATCTCCCCCTTGCTGTATCCTCCTTCCACCACTGTGAATTAGTTTGATATTTCACTGTAATGTTCACCTTTATCAAAACCTGTTAGTCTAATAGTGTCAGAGTGCTGTGTGTCTGATTTCTCAATGTTCCTGGATTCTTAATAGGTTTGTTGTCTCAGTAAACTGACCTATTTGACTAATTTCTCTCGGCCTTGCAGTAGTAATCACAGTCTTATAGTGTGCTTGGATCTCGGTGAATTGAAGACAAAATCTAATGGGGATGATTTAGGTGCATTGCTCTGTCAGGTGCACTCATTCTAGCAATAGACTTGTCCTTACAGGCATTTTTATTATATGCTTGGAAAGGCAGGGTGTGCTAGTTCTGTTTGTTTCTGGAGAGGTGAAGACACTTCAGCAAAATATTGGGATTCACTGAGATGCATGAGGCAGAAGGATAGCTTTCCATGCCCTAATCTTACAAAGCAGTCATTGATTTGTCCTTCAATGTCCTGGTCTTGATGGCTTAGTTTGACACCAGTGTGGCCCCTGTTCTCTGTCAGAGACTTGTCTAAGGCAGGACATCATTTTTACATGGTCTTTTGTGGTGAACTGCATTCAGATGATTCATAAACCTGAACAGCAGTGGATACAAAATGCTGATTATCCTGGTGCTAAAGGCTCTCGGGAACTGGTCGTGCCCTCCCAGAGCCTGAATTGGCTCAGTGCTCCCTAAATGCCCTTTTGCTCCGAGTTGCTGTTGTGTGGGCAGTGCTGCCAAGGTCCGGGGTGGAAGAGGACTGGGACTCAGCCCAGCTGGAATATGAACTTTGGGCACCAGACTGCTCTCCAAGTGCATTCAATTTGTGTCTGATTAGCTAATCTTTCAGTCATGTACCATAACTCCCTCTCCGTCTTTTAAGAAAAGTGGAACAATTGCTCATGTTTTTGGCCATTGCGTTAGTTGGAATAGTTAGTCTTTAGGGAGCAGCTGGTTTGGTCATCATATTTTGGTACTACTGGATATTACTCTCATCTTCTAATCAAATTAAAAGAACTTTCCTTCTGTCCTGGTAGAAGATGCAATGAAAAATCTCCAGCAGCAGATGAAAAGCTGAGAGGTAAAATCAAAACTATTTTCAGAGCAGCTTCTATGTGTGCGGTAAAGTAATCCACCCTGTAGCTGGTAGTGGCTTCTGAAAACCCTTGCTTTGAAAAGCTCATGTCTTTATCTCTTTTTCCCTCCTCTTCTCTCTCTTTTTTCCCTCCTCTTCTCTCTCTTTTTTCCCTCCTCTTCTCTCTCTTTTTTCCCTCCTCTTCTCTCTCTTTTTTCCCTCCTCTTCTCTCTCTTTTTTCCCTCCTCTTCTCTCTCTTTTTTCCCTCCTCTTCTCTCTCTTTTTTCCCTCCTCTTCTCTCTCTTTTTTCCCTCCTCTTCTCTCTCTTTTTTCCCTCCTCTTCTCTCTCTTTTTTCCCTCCTCTTCTCTCTCTTTTTTCCCTCCTCTTCTCTCTCTTTTTTCCCTCCTCTTCTCTCTCTTTTTTCCCTCCTCTTCTCTCTCTTTTTTCCCTCCTCTTCTCTCTCTTTTTTCCCTCCTCTTCTCTCTCTTTTTTCCCTCCTCTTCTCTCTCTTTTTTCCCTCCTCTTCTCTCTCTTTTTTCCCTCCTCTTCTCTCTCTTTTTTCCCTCCTCTTCTCTCTCTTTTTTCCCTCCTCTTCTCTCTCTTTTTTCCCTCCTCTTCTCTCTCTTTTTTCCCTCCTCTTCTCTCTCTTTTTTCCCTCCTCTTCTCTCTCTTTTTTCCCTCCTCTTCTCTCTCTTTTTTCCCTCCTCTTCTCTCTCTTTTTTCCCTCCTCTTCTCTCTCTTTTTTCCCTCCTCTTCTCTCTCTTTTTTCCCTCCTCTTCTCTCTCTTTTTTCCCTCCTCTTCTCTCTCTTTTTTCCCTCCTCTTCTCTCTCTTTTTTCCCTCCTCTTCTCTCTCTTTTTTCCCTCCTCTTCTCTCTCTTTTTTCCCTCCTCTTCTCTCTCTTTTTTCCCTCCTCTTCTCTCTCTTTTTTTTCCTCTTCTCTTCTATTCTCTCTCCATGTCATTTTTGGGGAGGTTTTCTTTGTTCTTTTTTTTTCCCCATCTTGTTCTTTTTTTTTCCCCTCTTAATTTTTTGGTAGGTGGGTGTGGTTCAGAGAAAATACCTGCATCTGTTTGGGGAGGGAGAAGACAGTGCTCCAAGTTTTGCCAGCCTTGGGCAAGCTTTGTCGTCCTATCTGCTTTATACTGTAAGATTTACGTGGCACCTTGCACAGAAAGTGTCGTGGGGAGGGAGCTGCAGTGCACCAGAATGTCCCCCAAGCCTTCCAGCTGCTACATGATTTCATGATGTGCTACATGTGGCTTTTTTTCATGGCCCAGGGGGTAGGACAGCAACAAAGTGTGTGTAAGGAATGCGAAGATTCACAGCTTCTGGGAAGTGGGTGGGGTTCCTGTATAACTGCTGTGTGACTTTTTTCATCTCCTGTGAGTCCTGTCTTTTGATGTGGGATATACTTGGTGTTAGTTCCTTTCCTCCCTCTGATGTCTAGCCTAGTGATCTGAACTTGTGATATCTTGCATCCATGGGATGCTCTTTCTTCTTTTTGTTTTGACATTGATGATACTTTTTAAAAAATAATTTTTTTGTCTTTACCTGGGATGTATCCTGCTGCTGCCAGAAATTTAATTTGATTCATTATTATGGAGTCCTTAGGCTAGGTAAAAACCCAAGGGGAAATCTCATGTGAATGAAAAAACACAACCCCAAAGATATTAAAAGGGATAATCTAGTTATGAGGGGGTGTGGGAAACAGACAAAAATTTTAATATTTGTCTCCAGAACTCCTAAATGTTCTCGCCTTATCATAAGAAAGCTTGAATGTTTCTAGCACTTAATAAGCTCACACATAAAATGGCTCAGGCCAAAGCAAGAGTCAAAATACTTTTTAGCACCTTCAGCTGGACTACTCCTTATGATGAAATCTGTATGTGATGTTTTGTGATGGTGCTGAGTCTTGCCAGGTTCATCACTGATGGGTACAGAAATGGCATTGGTGAATAGATCTGTGGTAGAATTTAATGTGAGATGGTCTCGTTCTGAGAAATGGACTGAAGGCATTCTAAAGTTCTGCTAGCCTTGCACTTGAACATTTGGGAATCTGTGTCCCACCAGGAGCCTGGTAGACAAGCTTGTGAACTGCTTCAGCCAGACACAACACAGTCAGTTTTGCACCACAAAGATGATGAGTGTACAAACAGTAGGAGCCCCCACAGTTTCAGAGTTAATGGGCAGTGTCGGCATCACCAGCAGTATTGCTTCTGGTGCCAGGTTGGCCTCACTGCTGCTAGGCAGAGTTTCTTAACAGCACTCACTACAGAAAGTTTTGTTGTATTGTCAGGCTTTGTTCTGCAAATAAAATATCATTATCTACTTTGTTTTTCTTCATATTTATAAGTCACTAATGCAATTGCCATGTATCTTTACTCTCTTCCCCAGACAGCAGGAACACAAATCATATTTGTGTGTTTAAGATGTTATCAGGACTGTCTGTAGTGTGTACTCTATAGTCATCATTTGTGGCTTCTCCTACTTCATAGCAGGAGAAATAGCAGAACAGAAGTATATTTCAAAGCATCCTCAATCCTGCCCTGATTTTGTTTATAATTCCTTTACCTAGACTACTTCTTCTGCAGTTTGAGTGATGAGTTTCCAGATGAAATATTAAAGTGCCTTTTCTTTTCATGAAAAGTTTTTTTACACACCCATGTAACACCCATAGAACTGGGTCTTTGTGGTATGGCCATGCTTGGCTATCATCCTCTCTTTTCCTGGGAAACCTTGCTTTTTGGGAGGTTGAGCTTTGGGAATTAAAGCTGCTCTACAAATTTAACATACACATTCCACTAGTATCAGAGCATGTCTTTGCAGACTGTAAACAAAGGACTGTGCTGATGCAACAGAGGGAATAGAAATAAAGAAAGATTTGTGGGTTTGTTTTTTTTTTCCCCACAGACGTTAGAAATTGATGCCTCTAAGCAGCAACTTACACAAACTGTTTATTCTTCAAATGTGTTTGCAGCTTGTATAAGACATTCTGTCTCACTTCATAGTCAAAAGAAAAGGCTATGACATTGCTTGCAAGAATCTGTCATAAAACATTGCTGATGCAAACAGTTATCTGGCTGTATTTTCCCTTCCAGAAAAAAACATGGCTCCTTCCCTTAATTCCCTGCTCTAGACTAAATACTACAAGCACTCGTCTCTGCAAACTGAATTCTTAGAGCTAGCGATGTGGTAAGGAACTTCTCAAATCAGTATTTCTAAAACCAGTAGTTTGCTGGTCAGCCCACAGATGACAGAGCTACTCAGACATGCTTGCTGAGTGATGAACTCTTTCCGTTTGCTGGGAGGTACCCAAGGGCTGCTTTGCGTGTGTGCTCTTGCTTGGCGTGTGGCTCTTTATGCACAGAATTGCACAAATGGGGGGACCAAGGGATGTGCTATTAATGAGGATGTTTCCACTTGAATGGGATTTCTATTCTTTCAGGCAGGTGGTTACTAGTAATCTCCTAGAGGAAAGGAAGAAATGCTCTGCGGTACTAAGGAAGGAGGATGCTCTGCAGTGTGGTGGGTGAACGTGTAATTACAATGTCAGTCTCACTCATGCTAAAAGCTAAATGCAGTCCTTAAAACCGTTGAACATGAAGTAGGTTACTAGTGTGGGAACTGCTATTGTGTGGTGAACTTTGGATCTTAAGGCCAGCAAGGACTTACTGAGCTCCTTTAACAGTACTCACTGGACAATTCTTCTGTTATACTTAATGATTTCTTCCATTCAGATGCTATGGAGGGAAAAAAAAAGTTTAAATGCTGAACTGCACAGTATTTGTCAGTTGGAAAAGCAATCTGCAGTGATCTTTGAACTGAAGGTGAACTGAATACTTTTTCCCCCTCTTTCCTTGTAGTAAGACAGGATTATAACACCCTGTGATGGAACATATTGGGGGTATTTTTCTGCTCAAGTTGGTGGCATCTACTTAAAACAAAACACAGATGGACGTGTTAGTTGTGAAGAGGTTCTGACATCATGCCCAGATTTCATACTGGGTAATTATGTTTTTGCCTTCTTAATTGATGCTGAACATGGCCTTTTTCTTTGCTCCCTTTCTATTCTGGACTTTTTAGCAGTACACCACCAAATAACTTCTGTGCGTATGTGGGTTTTACTATCATATCTGGGAAATTTTCAAGGCTGTTAACCAGCCAGAAAGATGAGGGAATAGAGCTCAGGCTTGTATCTTCTTAGTTGTGTCAGTGTTCTGGAGCAAGTGTCACCCCCCCGGTATGACAGATGTACTGATAACTTTTGAAAGCTACAAAACCAGAGATGATATGGTTGAAGGATACTTTCAGAGGTCAGGTATGCCACTCTGCTGCACCAAGACGAGACCCACTCAGCCTAAACCATTTGTGACAGGTACTAATCACAGATCCTTGTAAAAGAACTTTCCTTTTATATATGCTCACAGAAGTACTAATGTGTTTTCTTGTTTGTTCTGCTGGTAAGCGCAGCAGATGATAAAGAAGAGCTGTCTGTGAGTAGAGTTTTCTGGCTGCTCTTAGCTGAAACTGGTGCTTAGTTTCCTTGTTCCACCCACCTAGCTTTAGTTCCCACCCCACCCAAACAGTACTTTTGAATAACATCTGGCACAGCTGGGTCTCATTCCTGGATGAGGCCTTCCTGAAAGCACTGCAGCACAAGCAATAAGCTTGAAGTTTACATGTCCTTTCCAAGGTGACTTCCCTAGTACCTCTCAGCTGTTAGGATAACTGTGCTTAGTTAACCCTTCACACTTTTAAGAGCTCTGGCATGCTAAGCTTTTTGTAGCTCTGGTCAAAATGACTGAACAAATACTTAAGGAAGTATTTCCTGCAAATATTTTCATCTCCTATTAGAGTAAGTTAGGAGGCTGCAATTTTGGTTTTGCTTGTTTTCCATCCTCACTAATGTAGGTAATGAGTATCAGGCTGTGCCATGACACTGAAGGCTTGTCCAAGTAGTGCCTCGGAGAGATAACACTGGGTGGATTAGTTAAACCACAGTATAGAGTCCACTATACAGAAACTTTGGTCCACTGCTGAAATCCCCTTACTTGTCTCTTTTAGATGCAAATGGACGTAGTTAATTTAATTCACTTCCAGAGGGAATGCAAACTAAATAAAGTCACAGTTGTTAAGAGGAGTGTTCTCACAGGTTTGAATAATTTTCTTCAATTTATTTTGATGAACTTTTCTGAACAGACCAATCTTTACCATAATATCTCCAGGGTAAGACTGTAGCTTATGTAAGTCAGGAGTACTCTATATTATTAACTTAGTGCATTGCCCTTATATGCCATTTTCTATTGGAATAGATAGTGGCACCCTCTGTGCTATGTGCTTTCCCCCTTGACAAAGGCTGGGGTTGGTTGTGATAGGGACAGAGTCAAGAGAAGAGCTTATCTGTCACGTTTAGCCAGCCCTTGGCTTCGTTTCCAAAGCTTCTTTTCAGGAGTCTGGTAATGAGTGTCTCCTCGACAGGACTGTTTCTGTGCAAGGAGCTGCTGCGCCTGCGCACACTCATCCTCTACAGAGAAACATTCTATTTCCAGATCATGGCCTCTTGCTTGGGGCTGAGGCCAAACCTTTCCATTGCCAGTTTCCCAGCAGCTGTGACCAGGGCAAAATATGCTAAGTCTAGGATCCCAGGTTGTCAAACACTCAAGTGGCAGGTGATGCTCTTCTATGTCTTTCCTGGGAGAAGCTCCTTTGGTTTCCAGCAGCTCTCCTTCTGTTAAAGCCATTTGCAGTGCTCCATACGCTGTTCAGCCAGTGCCTTGCTGCAACAAGAGCATATCTTCTGCATGTCAGACTTCATGGGGAGATGCTGTGACAGTTTTTTTTCCTGCTGAAGATTATTGGAGAAATATTGTGCTCCCTTCAAAATGGGTGGCATTGTAACATTGGCTTGCTGGTGGAAACAGCATTTGGGTCTGGGCAGAGTGAAAATGTTGATTTCCATCCAGTAAGTGGGGAAGAAACCTGAAGGGTGCCTTCTTCACAAACAGTAGCCTTAGGCAGAGCTGCAATTTCCTGGACTGAGTTAACTAACTTCTGAATGTTAATGGCCATGATACCTCCTTTTCCCTCTGCTATTCCCTGTCCCAGCCAGACCTAAAAGGAATCTTACTTCTGTTCAAACCATGCCCTAAATCGTTGTTGCCTTGTCTAGTTTTTATTTAGCAACACAAGAAATGAGTTGGAATCTAAATGCCTTCTGCCTATCACCAAAAATACCTTTTTCCCTCTGGCTGCTTGCAAAATGCCTTTAACTCCCCTCAGGGCTTTTCTGTATGAAGGGACAGCTGGTGTAGAACAATAGTGACTGATTTACACTGATCAATCCTCACATTACTGTGAGGCATCTGTCTTGTACTAGGCACCCTGCAGTGCATCAGAGAGATGCTGCTGGAAGATGTGTCTGCAGTGTCTCCTGTCTCTCTCCGCAGCCTGACTGTAGGCCCTGGGGACAAAAAACCCTTCAAAATTTAGTACTGAGATGCATTTTCCTCTTCACTCAGTGATAATGGATCATTGAGGCTCTGGTTTTCCAGAGTTTTGGCAATACCTGCCAAACAGACAGGTTTTTAGTCCCCATCCGAGTTTTGGCCTAACTCAACCACAGTTAGTTCAGTCCATATATTTGGACCAAAATTGTCTGAGAAGTGCACATGCACACCTGAGCAGGAAGATCAGAGGAGTGAGTATCACTGAGTGAGAAAAAGTTGTCAAGGAGCTAGGAGCAAATGCAGCTGAAGGAGATTAAGGACATGTTAACATCCTGATAGGGGCATATGCAGCTTTCAGACTTTGCTGGAGGGAAGGGCATAGAACCCTTGTCTTCTTTCTTTTTTGTTTGTTTGTTTTTAGAATCATAGATTGGTTGGGTTAGAAGGGACCTTAAAGATCATCTAGTTCCAACCCCCCTGCCACGGACAGGACATCTTCCACTACACCAGGTTAATCAGAGCCCCACCCAGCCTGGTCTTTAACACATCCACAGCTTCTCTGGGCAACCTGTGCCAGTGCCTCACCATTCTTCTCTTCCAGGAAACTCTTAACAAAACAGGAGAAAGGATGGCCAAGCATGATCTTTCCACCTGCTGCAGCCCACTCTTCCTCTGCTTTTTCCTTACTGTCACCTCTTCAGTGATGTAAACAGCCACAGGAAAAGGCCCCAAGCAATGCAGGTCTGTGTTTCTGCCACTGGTGCTTATTTTTCTGGTGCACTTTACCTATGCAGGTAAGTAGTATGAGCCCTGACAGCCATCAGCTTTCACTGACAAAAATCAAATAGTGTTGCTTACTGACAAAAGAAGAGATAGTTGCATAAGATGGCTTCAGGGGAGATCTCCATTGCCCTGTACTCCAGAGTGACAGCAGGGAACAGTTTGTTTCAGTGGCTGTTACCTTTTCTTACCTTGTTAAGAAGCTCAGGTGGTCTAGATAAAGTTTCTTCTTTTGTCTCTAAATAAACTGCAGTGGATAACTTTATGAAGAAAAGAACACTGCACTGATTTCCCTCCATTTTTCTTTGGTACAAGTGGAATGTGTGGTGAGAGCATGATCCAACAAGCATTACTTTGGAAGACTCACCTACTGCATGGGATTCAAGTAGTGCCCTCTCCCTTGCGCTTCATGTGAGGGCAATTAGTGCACGTGCATGGCAATTAGTGCTGCAAATGAAGTCGACACGGGTGTATTCTGCCTCTTTAATGGCTTGCTTTCCTCCTGTGCCAAAAGAGCAACCGAGCAGTCTCAAAGGAACCTGCTGCCTTCTGATATTTAATTTGCTTCAGGCTTACCTTGGCATCCTGCCTCTTTCTTCTGCTGCCTAGCCTGGCCCACCTGCCTGTTCTGCTACCAGAGGAAACAATACCTATTTCTAGCAAATCAGGCCATGACTCGCCTGATGTGCTGCAGTTGAGCCTCACAGACATCCAGCACCATCTCTCCCTGATGTGTTTTGTCACTCCTGGTTTGTGACCTCTTTTCAGCAGAACATTGGGCTGGTTTCTGATGAGCTGCACTGCAAGTGGCATCGCCTGGCAAAGGAACATGCTGGTGGAAAACTGCAAAGAATTTCTCCTGTTATCTGTCTTCTTGAACTATATATATCACGGTGATGGGGGCCTTAAAATATCTGTGATATCTGGTGTTTATTTGTGACCAGCGATGATTGTCTGGAGTGTGTATTAACTCCATATCTATGGAATTACATGATGTGAATTTTAAAATCTTGACTGTTTCAAAAGATTTTTGAAATGAGACTAAGTAGGAAAGGTCTGGCAAAAAAACTTGCAGTTGAATGTTCAATGATTATAGGAGAAGTAAGGGATTAAAATGCTAGAAGAGACCCCACAAGTCACCAGCAGTAGGAGAAGGACATGGAAATGTAGATGAGGGATGTTAGTTCAATAATGAAGTTTTGGTGCAGCCTTGTATGGCTTTCCTCAACACAGCAGAGCACGTTGTACCATGGGCCACCCATCTGGGTTTGTTTTTTGAATGCCTGACAAATCATATTTTTGCAGTGTCTCTTAATAGAAAGCTGATAGTTTATGATTTATATTTTCGAGGTGGAGGCTCTTGGGTTTTTTCCCAGCAGCTGGGCAGGATTGATCTCGATGAGAGTATGGAGTAACCAGCTTTGCTCTGAGTGGATGCTGTAGGCAAGAAAAAGTTCAGCTTTAGTCCCTGTAAAAGGAAAATTGCCTTAGAGAACCCCTCCACTGGAGATAACACACTGGGTTAATGGTGTTACTTGGGAGCCTTTTTTTATGCACCAGTGATTACTGAGACAGTTCAAATGTGGGTCAGTTTGTCTTTCTTTTTAAGCAGAGTTTGCACAGATCAACATGCAAGCTGTTGCTTTCTAGAAAATGTGGGTCAAGTGCTGTTTTGCCAAGGAAATCGGGAGTTTTTTACTTGTTTAGCATTAATACTCAAGTGTTTCCTAACTTTCTTGCACTGAGGTCCTACACTGTTATGCTGACAAATGTTTCTGGAACAGAAGTGTGCATCAAGCCGTGATTTTGTATCATCAGGATCTCTGGCTCATGGGATTTACAGAGGTGGAAGGAGTACACAAAGGGCGTGTGAGCCCCATCATTGCAGCTGCCTTCAAAACCGGCTTCAAAATTCATGAAAAGCAGCTGCCACAGGAGTGCTTGGTGACTTTTGGGAGGATCAGGGGCAAATGAGATAGAAACCGTGTGTGACAGGACTGCTTATCCCTGCTCATGAATTGATGAACATATGGAGCAGACTGTGGTTGAGGAGGTTTTGGAGGGTAGAATATTAACCATGGTGCAAAAAACCCTGGAGGAGCACACTTATCTGTGTTGGTGTTTGGCACGTGTGTCATCATGGAATTTTCAAAGAAGGCCCTAAACAAAACATCTTTATGGAAGAGCAAAACAGCATTGTCAGCAGTGGCCGAGGAAGCTGCGCTGGCACCTCTTTCCGTAACTGTGCTCTGAACTGGTTCATGTTCTGGGGCTATTCTGGGGCTGTTGCATGCACAGCTGTGTGTTAGCATCTGCCTTGAAGGGTTTTGTTAAACTGTGGCACAGAAAATGCTGGCTGGGCTTTGGTTTAACTTAGTTGCTTTTTCTAAAAACAACTCTTTCTTTTTTTTCCCCTCAGACCAGAATAACTTGTCCTAAGGGAACAGTGTATGGAATAGTGAGATTTTTTTTTCAAGCAGCTGTGTTCATGAGCATTCCCTTGCTTTGAGTCTGGGAGGTTGTATTCTAGCCCTCTGCAGTGATTGCGTGTCTGATCCGAGGTTTTGGGTTTTTGATCAGCTCCTTGAGCCAGCAGAATCCCAGTCCATGCTGAGGTGTTTGAGGAGTGTGATGAAGACAGTGATTTGATCCTCCTGGCTGAGCATGCAGAGTTTGTCTGTCTGGGTCATGGTGCCAGAACAAAGTGGGTTTTGGCGTGTCATGCAGCATCTCATACTTAACACAATGAACCTATGGGACAGCTGGCTTGACCCATTTACTTTGCAGGACAAAGGGAATGGTTATGACTTCCTGAGTTCCTTGGCTTTCCAATCTCAGTAATGAGGGAGCAAAGAAGAGGCCTGAGGAAGGAGTAAAACCTTCTACTTGCATCTTCTTGGGGTGATTAAACTGCGAAAGAAAGTTTCCAAAGCCACTCTTTTCTGTAGTGCCTAGGCTCTCAACATGGGATGCCTCAGGCATCTGAAAGCTCCCAAGTGGGTCTTGTGAATTCAGGCATCTAAAATCTTCCTGAAGAGCATTTTTCATTGACTAAACAGTCTGACTGCCTCCTCTTGCCTCTAGTCACTTCTACAGAATAAATAGTAAGCTTGTGGGCTTCTGTATTTCCTACTCTTCAGTCGAACTTCTGGGTGTAGCTGCACTTGAACAGGCATGAGCTGCCTGACCACTCTTGCATACCACAGCACGCTGATTACTGATGTGATCCACAGTGGAAATTGGTGTGGCAGAGCAGAAAGGATTCTCACAGTGCATTTGACTAAACTCCAAACAGCAGACTTCTGCTAGAAATGAAAGAAAATACAGTGGACTTGGAGGCTTGGTGTCCGTTTGGTTTCATTAAAGCACTAAAACATTTCCAGTGGAAATACAGCTTTGAATTTGAACTCTGGGGGAGCAAAAGGGAACAGGTTACTATTGAGAATGCTTTGAGTGTTGGACTGAAGAGGAAGGACATGGTCTGTGCTGTGCAGGTGAAGGGCAAACACTTAGAGGTGCTAATGGCCTACAGCTTCCTTGCTGAGTTCTGTGCTTGCAGTCCTGCCTGCCTGTTTTCCTCTGTTCTCCACCCCCTTCTGTGCCATCCATGGCAAGAGAAGGCAGTGGCAGCTCAGTGCTGAGAAGAAGTGAGTTATATGGGATGGTGGAGTTAGATCTCTGGGACCCTGGAAAGGGTCAAATTGAAAATGAGATGTGAAGGAAAGCATGTGTGTGAGGAGTCAGAAAGCACCATGTGAGTGATGGAGGAGACTTCTGGGCCTGTTTGGAGGTGGTAAGGGCAGCAGACAGAGAAAACAGGATGATCAGTAGGATGATGCATGGAGCTGAGGAGAGGCAGCTGTGAGACATCACTTGGAGTTGTTATTTTCAGAGTAAACCTTTTTCTGTTTTTGTGAAAGCAAGGGCCGGTGTTATACTATGGACCAGATCAACCAGTTGTTTAATTTTCTTCTGTCCTTTAAATAAAGGAAAACATTACAAAGAAGTTGCAATTAAAATGAGTTGTGAAGTGTTATCTGGTGCCTGCTGAGCAAAGTCTTATGAGCTAGCTGAATTAGCATCTGATACTGTGCTGTGTAGGATGCAGGAAGGCACTGAGCCTTGGCTGTAGCACCAAAATGGTCCATGTATGCCCAAGACCTGCTGCTGCCTTGGAGGAGGACTGTGGGTATATGGAAACAGGCTGAGTGGGTAAAGATTGCTCAAAATTGTCTGAAAGAGACTATAAAAAAGAGGGTGAAGTAAGGAGAGGACAAAGGCCTGGATGGAAGAAACAAACACAGACTGGTACTCTGAAGATGAGACCCAGAATGTCTTGCCTCAGATCTCATATTGGGACTAACAATTACAGAAGTTTCCTGGCATGCACGTGCTTGTCCTTTTTTTCACGTGTGACTTCTCCATAACAAATATCTCTCAGCAGGGACTGACAATGGAAAAATTGTAGGAAACTTTCACTAAACAACTCGGTGGTAGGGCTACCTCCTGTTTTGAGCTTTTCTGTTTTAAAGGAACCATCTGCTGTATAACTGTAAACACAGCAGAACTCTAGCAAGCTTAATCATCCAAGGGTCAGTATCCATCTAACACAAAGTACTGGCAGGCTCCCGTGCCCTGTCTTTGTGTTGTTGCCATCACCTTTTCTTCCAGGCTTTAAGCCTGTGGAATTGGGCAAAGTTAACTTTGCAGATCACGAGCTTCCTGCAGTGTGGTGACGGTGCCCTCTTGCACATACAGAATTGCTAGGAGCAGGCAGACCCATGAATATTTGAAGTTGGTGTGTCACTTCAGCCACAGTCACGCTGGATGTTAGTCTGGCTCTGTGAGTGAGTCAGGCTCAGCAGCTGAGCAGGTGTATTTCACTTTCTCTTTGCAGGATGTTTTAAAGTGTCTAGTCATGTCAGGAAACCTTCAGCAGGCAAGCAGAGCACTCTGCATGTCTTGCCCAGTGGCATAGGTCAGTAGTTATGCAAAGAAGTGTTACGTGGAGGGGACTGGATCTTGTGTTATAAGCAAATCCTGACTGTGGGGTCTTGCAGCTTTGCACAGGATGGGCTTCTCACAGCTTTCTTTTCATGCTTTTATTGAAGTAAGTGTTTTACCTATTGAGGCTTCTTCCAGAAGGCGAAAGAAAAGAGAGAGATGTTGAGGATGAAGGAGTAACAACTTAGTTCATTAAGATAGGGAACTCTAATGGGGTCTGTTGGAGGAAGTGCTGGTAGGAGATGTGCTGTACCAGATGTGATTTCTGCTCAGCAGAAGCAAAATCTTCTGGCCTGGTTTAGGGTATACTATGAACCTGCATAGCCTGGCACAGCCACCAAAAGAAGCAAAAGAGAGAGATGTTGAGGATGAAGGAGTAACAACTTAGTTCATTAAGATAGGGAACTCTAATGGGGTCTGTTGGAGGAAGTGCTGGTAGGAGATGTGCTGTACCAGATGTGATTTCTGCTCAGCAGAAGCAAAATCTTCTGGCCTGGTTTAGGGTATACTATGAACCTGCATAGCCTGGCACAGCCACCAAAAGAAGCATTTGCTCTGGTAGCACAAATATTTTTTTGTGGCACATGAAGACCCAAATCTGGAAACTGGCTGGATTTGAGTTTACCAGAGGAAGGGGGAGAAGGGTAGTTTTAAATGATACAGGGAAAGGCAGGACACATAACGTGCTTGCTAGTGCTCATATGGGTGAAATTGTGTATGGGTTTAGTATGAGTGGAACTGGCCAGAACAGAGCTCTTGAGGTCGCTATTTATGGTTTAATGCATCTATCAAATGGGATCTGACCTGGACTGCATCAGAATAAAACAGGAGAAAGCAGTTAACATTTCCACTGTTAACAGACAGGCCAGATCATAGAGCTTGAGAGAGCCCAAGTCCTGATGCATGTCTTTAATTTCTTGTCTCTAGCAACTCGTTTAAATTTATCAATCTCATCTTTGTTAAACTGGTGAGGAAATTAATGCATGTTTATAGAGACCATGCCACAAGGGATATGAGTGGCACCTAGTTAATGTTTAGCAAAGTTCTCTTGAAGATGAGGAGTGGTATGCAAGTGTTGTTCTGGCTGTATAAAGATCACTCTTGGAAGAAAAATGCTGTTTTAAAGAATGCTTTTGTTCCCTTAATCATTGCCCTTACAGTGAGCTTAAAATAGATAGAGCCATATATTCACCCACTGCCTGGCTAATGGCATACAGAATTACAGAGGCAGAGGTGTATAGCCCTAGAACCTAATGAGAGATGTGTGTCAGGTGAATGAAGCCAGGAGAAAGCCAAGCTAAGAAGCATGCAGAGCAAAGTGACTCAGATGGCAGAATGCCCCAAAGGAAGCTTTCAACAAGGGTGATTCATTAGCAGACAGTCCTTTTTCTTTTCCTGCCCTGCTATATTTACATTTTGAAATATGTGCACATCTCATGGAAATGGCCTTCCTAGCTGAAGTGTTGTTCTAAATTGGAGAAGGGAAGATTTTGTTCTTTATGTTTGGTAGGCCGTGAGGCTTGGACTACAGACAAAACTTTCTTTAGCAAGATACTTGCATATATAGTCTGTAAGGTGTTGCTAAAATCCTGTGCTGATAACATCACAGTGGTTTGGGCTGTGATTTCGGTCTGCCTGAAGAGGACACCTAAATTCCAGTCCTGGATTGGTGTGAAAAGGAGACCTTGTATTTTTCACATTCTGGCTTTTTCAGAGTGTGCTTGAAGCGTCACTATTCCTGTGAATCCTTTTGCATCAAGAAATCTCACTGAAACTAAGGAAATGTCCTACCAAGGGGATGTGCAGAGTCGTGTGAGCCACATGAACTACTGAGACCTGCTCTCTAGTCCTGCAGAAGAATGTCTGTCCAGTAGCATCAAAAGTGAGTGTGATTTCTGCCTGGCACTCCCAGCAGTATGCTGTGTCATGCTTGTAAGGCTCATGCTGTTAATGTGTGAATACGATGAGGTTTCCTGCATCAGTGTTGTGCTAGCAACAGCCGCCAGCTCCTGAATCAGTTAAACCTAGGCACGATGTGGGCAGACTGGTAGCTGTGATTTACAGGGCTCTGTTGGAATAGAAAGCCTGTTGTCTATCAACACGTTGTCCAGGCAGGACAATAGGGCAAGGTAAGCACTGGAAAAGCAAGGTCAAAGAGCTGACAATACCATATTGTATTGTGTGACCCTGAGCAAGTGGTTTACATGCCTTGCTTCTGCTACTCTGAGTGAAACCAGAATAGTGCTTGCTTTTAGAAAAAATGCTTTATGGTCTGTGGGTGGAAAGCATTCATCTGAGTGTGAAGTATTTCTGTTGTAGAAAGAGTTAGTCTCCCTTTCCGTAGTTTTCCCATTCCTAGACCTGGTTTTCGGGGAGATCAGATGCGCTGATTCCTTTTGAAGATGGAAATCTCTTTGTAGGTTTTCTGTGTTTCATTCATCACAATCCATCTGGAAATGCATTTTAGAACAATCCATTTTGTTTGTGGCTTTGGCTGGATTTGCATTCTCCAAATAGCAGAGTGTGGTTTGGGCTTAATATGGGATATATGGCCTCTTTGGCTTGGTTTCAGCACAGGTTGGGAAGAACTTCTCTTTAGGTCTGTAAGGCACTAGCAGAACACTCGATATCTAGAAGCAGAAACTGAGTACTTAGTTACAAGCAGCCTGTGTGGTATAATTTAGTGGTCTCAGGCAGCCAAAATATAAAAGCAGAGTGCCTTTCTTATAGAGGATCCCAGCAGATAAAATTGATTTATAGTGGAGGATCAGTTACTGATCAGGTTGCTCCTTGAAGTGGTCTCTTGTTCAGTGTTGGAACAGTGGATTGTCAGCTCTCGTGGCACTGTTTTCTTGCTCTTGCTAGTCCGTGACCTTTCTCCAAATTCATAAGCTGTGGCCCAGTCTGCCAGTCTGTATGGAAATGGCACGTGTACCTGCCAGGTGAGCCAGCACCTTGTCTTTCTAGGCAGTGTGGTGCCTAGAAGAATTGCAAGAATTTGAGCCTGTTAAGCCACAAACTCTCTTAGAAGTTTTTTTTTTGTTTTTTTTTGCTCTTCAGTGGGACAGGACTAGATATTATAATTAACCTCTCCCCCTACCTCCCAGCTAGCTTTCTGTTGAGTGTCTGTGCTTTTAGATTCCGTCTGTCTGCGGTCCAGCCCCAAGACAGTTAATTTTAATAAATAAATAATGATAAAAATAGTCTCTGAGGACTTGGCAGGCAGCAGGCCAGGGAATCTGGGCAAGTCGCCAGCAGCTCTTCCACTTGAAATCTAAAGTTAACTCAGGCTGTGGCGCTCACATCGGTCTGTTCAGATTATTTCTTTGAAAAGTGCCTTTCCCTTCCCACCTCAGATGGTACAGTGTGTCTGCTATCCTTCGGTGTGGGCTCCAGGGCTTCAGTGGGAACACGGAGACTCAGCCCAGCAGTGTGGGGGAACACACAGTTGGAGCTGTGGTGTCAGTGCTCCTCTGAATGAAGGTTGGGGCATCAACTTGGGCAAAAGTTTTGTAAGTGCCAAAACTGCAGAAAAGCTTCAACTGGAACAAGTGGGTTGGCCACAAGATGCAAGGAAGGAGGAGGAAACCAGCCTCTCTGAGTTCTGGCACTTGCAGTGCCAACTGCTCGGTCTGTTCAGTCTGCTCTGATTTTTCAGCCAATGCTGCATGGGCTCCATTTTAATCGCCAGGGTGACTATCGTTGTGTGATGTCCCACACCACTCTCCAAGTTATATCTTAGGGTAGGGTAGGAGCTGTCATACCTCATGCCTTTATATTCCCATTTCCTATCATGCCATATATTCACAGCATATGGTACCAGGACCTGAAAGAAATTCATCTGAATCCTGGGCAGACAGTTACCACTATCAAGAATGTCTGGGAAATTATGTATCGAAGAAAGTGCATGCCCTCTGGTGAGAAACAGCCTGCCAGCAGGTGGGAAGGTTTAGAGTAAAAGAGGTGAGATTTCTCCCTTTAAGGAAAAGCAAAGGGGCTCAGAAGAGTGAAGCTGTCTGGACATACCTGCACACAACGATTGGCACAGTTTGTGCAGCATCGTGCCTACAAGAGAGAAGTCAAAAGTACAGATGCAAACCTGTGCCTTCTCACACAACCCTGCCAGAAACACTCCCCAAACCAGCCCTGCTTCACTCAAGTTGGTTGAGAGCTATTTTAAACCCACCAAAAGGTTCAGACTTGCTTCTCTGTAGGCATGTTCCTCAAAGAGTATTCACAGTGGGAACTGGTGGCAACCAGGTTTAACTCTAGCTCCCACGGGCTTTAAAAATCCTCAGTGTGGGATAATCAAACATCCTCAGATAGACACACACCTGCTGCACTGGTATGGGCATGGAAATTCCAGCAAAGGCTGGTTTAGGGCATGGTGTGTTTGTTTCGCTGACAAGGCTGGGCATGGTATCTCTTTTTGTTTTTCTTAGCTTTATTGTCTGTGTTAATAATATTTGGCCTAGAGAGCTGGCAAGGTAGCAAAGATAAATGCACTTTTCAAATTTCCTATCATGCAAGCCAGTCCCTGGGGATGTGCCTTTCAGTAGTCTCACCTGGAGCTGGGTGTGTAAAATAAAGCTGTTCACAGCTGGGGGTGGCTGGCCAGCAGGCTGAGGAAGAGGAGATACCTAAAGTACTTCTGCCCCCAACACCAGGTACAGCCTCAGATGATAGAAGGTAATGAGGGAGAGGAAATCCCTTTGAATAGCTGAGATGTCTATTCCATTTTTGGCCATCTAGGGATGCACATTGTTTCTGAAGGAGGCAGGGTGGTAAATCAGGAGCTATCACATCACCAACCCACTTGTCCAGGGCTGCTGAAATGCAGGATGCAGGCTGTGATGGGCCAAAGGACCTATGGAGGAGTGACACAAGAACATCCAAGGAAGATCTGTGGTTCAGCATAGACCAGGATTGTGGTTCTGTTTATTTGTGGATTTTATTTTTCCCCTACTCATGCATTAGGAAGCCCATTGTGCCCACTTTCATTGATCTATCCACTGTTTGTCTAAAAGCCTGCCAATCCATGGAGGGGATTAAAGTGAGCTCTGGGTTGAATCTTTGGTGTTTGATCTTTCCACTGCAAGTGAATCACCCTAAAGCAGCCTGGAAGAATCAGCAGTCTAAGACATATGTGGGGAGAAGGTGGTAAGCAGAAGGTCTCTGGGATGCCTATACTGTCAGCTACCAGATTAGGGGAGGGAATTTCCTCTGGAAGAAGCAAATTAGCACCATTCCTGCAAGAACATGCAGAGAGAAAATCAATGACCTCAGCTGCATTGCTGGAGTCTCTCAGTTCTTGGGAGCTCCGTACTGCTTTGCCAGGTGACAAAAAACAAGCATTAACTTTGAGCACTTCGTAAATGCTCTTCTAGAGGGAGAGCCCTCAGTTTCTATTACAAAGCTAAAGTGGTGGGACAGGGCTCTCCCTTTTCTCCTGGCACCAGAGGCACATATTACATCAGTGAGAAAGTGAGGCCTCCTTCAGGACTCCTGTGTAGTCTCAATGGGGTGAGTCAATTGGAAGGAGCAAGCCCATACAGCTCAGAGCTCTGTGAGAGTCTCATCTCAAGGAGTCTTTGTCCATGCTAAAAAATTCCTTCTTGGCCTGTAGCATTATTGGGCTGATTTGTCTGATTTGTCATGGAAATACATTAAGTTGAGTAACTCTGGTCATGACCTGTGACCCTGCATAACCTGGAAGGTAATGGATTTTCTTTGGTTCACCAGACATTGTAGAGGAAATATGTAAATACAAATTCTCAGAAGACTAAAGTACTTTTTGTAACTGTGTGCTGCAGCAGCTCACCTGGTATTAATGTGGACATAGGACAGCCCTGAATTAAGGTATTTGGTTCATTTCAGTTAATTAGTAGTTAAGTACTCAGGTCCTGCTGCAGTGACTGCTTAATTGTTCACTGACTTTGAAGGGTCTGGGATAATGCTGATAATATCTACTTACAGCTTCTACTCCCTGCATAGCTGGAACGAAATCCTTTGTGTAGGTGTGGGAAGAAGGGCTGGGTGGATTTTTATAACCAAAGGTATAAGGTTATAGATGTAGGAATCATAGGATTAGTTTTGTTGATTCGGTGAAGTTTATCTAGTCTATAAGGGCTTTAAATAAAAATACCCCTATGCCAGGAAGAGATGGAGAGGAGCTCCTGCCAGGTCAGCATGTGGGGTGGTAACTCTGAGATCAGCAGACTCTCAAGCTGAAGACAAAGCAGGCAAAATAATTACATCTTGGCAAAAAAGTGTAATTAGGAAAGAAAAGGCATAGCTTAGCTGGCTGAACACCCCCTCCCCCTACCATGTATCCCATCCCTTTTGGATGGTGGTCCTTGGAGATTCCTACAGAGCAGCCCCCACTTGAGTTATCGCTTTACCAGGAGACATTTGCAAATAGACAAAAAGTGAAGAGCTTGTTTTGACTTCAGTTCTCCATGCCTCAGGGAGGCACAGCCTGCAGCTCACAGCAGTGGTGAAGAGCCAGTTAGTCCCTGGGATAACTCCATCAACACCAATGCCATGCTCTGGGGTCCCTTGCTGTTTCAAGAACAGTGGTGCTTGGCTACTTGAACTGCCATCTTCACCGAGCCAGGTCACTGCTGCAAAGGAGCAAACTTCATAGCCTTTTGCAAAGGCTTTTCAGCTGCGACCAACAACTGTCTTCATTTCCCCTGTGTTGTTTTCTTGATCAAGTTGCTCCGATTTTCCCTGCTTGAGATAACGTTTTGCCTTATTTCTCTGCTGGTTTTACTACCCCTCCATCCAGGAGACTGCTCTGTTCTTTCAGCCTCTGCCATTGTTGCATATAGGGAGAAGAGATGGTTTTTGCTGTGTCCTGTCACTATTTTTTTTGATATTGTTGTTGCTTCCAGTAGCTCTGACTGTAACCAGCCCTTTTTGGTTAGTGGTCATAACCTCTGTTTTCACTGTCAATTTTCCCTGGTTCTGCCTTTCCTGTCACAGTGGATCTTCCCGATCCCTATAGCCACCATCTTTTTACATTATTGGATACACCTCTCTTGACTCTATCTACCTTCTAATTGCCCATAGGAGTAAGGAAGACATTGGAGGTTTTCAAATAGTTGTGGTCTGCAGACCTGGAAGGAGAGCTGGGGCTTACAGTGGAGAGGGATATGGGATAAGACTGCAGTTCTCGTGCTGGCTGTCACTAACCCTCTGATTTACATTGGGTGCATCATTGCTCAGGGGTCCCTATCTGCAAAATGAGAAAAATGGTAAAACCTTTTCCCTGTTAGTAGTGAGTCTTACAATACTTGGGAAAAGAGTCCATTTTATCTTGCAGTACACTGGCAGCAGTGCTAATGGTTTTGTTGAGCTTAGAGAAGTATGAACTTTGAGAAGAACATAAAATGTTGGCATCCAGTAAAAGACAGTAAGACTGCTGCAGTAACTGGGCCTAGATCCTAGCTCTTGATTCCTAAGTTAATGATATTGTACTAGAGAAATGATCTCAGAGTTGCTGAGAATCTCTGAAGATGTGCTTGAAAGCTGCAATTAAAGCTATTTACCTTTCATTTACTTGTTTAGCTTTTAAAAGTCATGTGAAACATAAAAGTGTGTCTGAAGAGCCATATCTTTAGATATGGAGTAATGTTTGAATGTTTAAAAATAAAATAACTTTTAAAAATCATGTTGAGGTAAACAGAAAAATGTTCCTGTAATCTGTTGCTGTTTTCTATGTGTGTCAAATTTGCTGTTGTTTTGTATTCAACTTGGCTGCTTTACTCCAAAAGTTTTGCATTTCTGGCTCTTTATTAAATACTTCTTTCAATTCATCTTCCCATTGTGAAACAAGTTGTGACTTCCATGCTCCAAAGGAGAGTGCTGCACAATCTTTCCATCTTGTGCTAGTGCTCTTAACCGAATATTTAAGGTAGCGTTAGCTTTTCCGGAGAGCTGAGATTCATTTTAGTAATCTAAACCTTCCTACATGGGAATTTCCTAAAAGATTTTTTTGATAAACATCGTCAGTGTTTGGTGAAGTCTATATACACCTTTCTTTCAGTTGATTTACTTGGCAGAGTGCAAGAAGGGAAATTGGATGAGGCTCTTCTGTTTGTGGCCATGACATTGACTGAGACCCTTCCTCTCTTTTCACTTTTTTTTCCGTGTTTCCACTTTATTTTCCAAATTTATTTTCTGTGTTTGTAATCAAATATCAATATTGACTGATTGAGTCACTGTTCATTTTCCTTGAAGGGTAAATTAATTGAAAAGTATTCTCAGATCCTCTGATAAGCAGTGGAGTGGCAGATTTCCCTAGAATTCATGGATGTTTTTTACATTTAATTTCTTTACTATTAGTGACTTATACCCAGTTACCATTCTGCTGTCAGGTGTTTGTGTATCACCACTAGCCACATCATTGAACCTAAGGGTCAGGAGGAGATTGTCCTCCAGAGCCGTAATTGAGAACTAAATTTTAGCTGGCAGCGCTTCATCACTGTCAGTGGAAAGACAGGGAAGTACCTACAATTCCTTCTGGTTTACAAGATGACTTGTTCACTATTAGCCTTATAGGAAAAAATTAATAATAAGCTGCTTGATAGAGATTGTACTATTCTGAGTCACTTTTTTCCCTTTCCTATCTCCTGTGTCAGAAAAAAAGAATTTTTGAATTATAATTGTCAACATTGTTGTGTAGGTCAGTGACCTTTTTTATAGTGATAGAAACCTACACCAGGAAATAAATAAATAAATACTAAGTTTGGCCTGAAATAAATGGATAGGAGCCCCTGGAATCAGTATAGTTTCTGGTATATCAAATAAAAGCATCAGACACCAGGAGAAACCTTTCCTATGTGTTTAAAGTCTGAGCTGAATATGTTGATATGGAATAGAGAGAGGCAGATGTGAGGCTCCTTATTAGTTACCTGAAGCTGATAAACTGGCAGAGAGCCTTACTCAGACAGAGGCTGTGCAGATGCTGTGCCACCATTTTTACTCTCCTAAGCCAGTGCATCTTGCATGGGCTGAGGAACTAAACATCCGTGGAGTTATTTCAGACTTACACGGATGCCTTATGCAAATGTGATCAAGTTCCCTCTTGAAACCATTAGGAATCTTTCCATTGCCTTTGTAGGAAATTGGGCTAGCCTGCAGAGCAGAATAGCTCCTGTTGACAGTTCCCACCCTTTACTATTTCTGAGGTTCATTAGTTTTCCCAAAGGATTTGTGTGCTGAAATAGAGATGGAAATTTGGAACTCTGCTGAATACCACAGGTGCCATTTCCCAATTTAGAGCTCCTGGGTTTGGCTCTATCTCTTAATGGTTACACATGGATCTAAGGCTACCGTAATTGTTCGTTCTATTATAATCTCAGCCAAAGTTGGTTGACCTTTGGGACCTTCACCTAAAACTACCTATTTAATACAGGGTTTTTTCAGAAGAGCAAAGCAACTTTTATCAGTAGTGAAGGACTGTCTATATGACTGAATTTACAGGCCTTGGATAGTGTCTTGTGTATTTTATTGCCTTTGTGGTATAACTGACAAATGCTATTGTTGTGGATTGTGACATTTTAATTACTAAGGTTCTTAGGACTGTGAATAGGAATATTTTAAATACAAAGTATGAAAATAAATGAGGACATTTTGGCTTAATAGAAATACTCTGTATGGAAACCTCTCAATTAAATATCAGAATCTGTCCTAAAAGCAAGGTGTTCTAATACAGTTGCATTCTTTCAGGAAAGAGAATGATGTGAAAGTGATAGCTGGTCTGTTACCTCAAGATTAAATTGGGTGAAAGTCTTGGGTACTTACATGTTTGCTCTCCAGAAGAGAATCAGAAGCTCAGATGTAGGCATCATGGGCTCCTTGTACAAGGAAAGTCGCAGTATGATGCAAACAAGAAATAGCATGCTGAGAAGAGGCTTACAGAGTTTTCTTTTATTTACATACATAATTAAGGGAATGCATTTAGGCACTTGCTCCAGAGCACAATCTTCCTGAACCAGGCATCTATGTGTACTCTTTAAAGCAGAGTCAGGGAGAAGGTAATAACTTAATAGTTTGAGGCAGTGGCCATCTGTATTTTTTCAGGGCTTTGAGAAAAGCCCTTGCCTCCAAGGGAATGGTGAAGATTTTAAACCTATTAACAGTAGGCTTATATTTCCTAGCTATCTTTTCCAAAGCTGAAGGCAAGGCTGCCTAAGAGCCAGAGCAACATCAGATTTCTTAGATACTGAGATCTCCTTTCAATGACTTTTTGCAAGTCTTTCAGAATAGCTTCTTGTTTGTGCAAATGTTTTTGTACCAGGTACTTTTCCTTAAGTTTTGGTTTTTGATCAAGTATCTCGAGTTACCAGGGAAACCAGCTAGCTTGCTGTCAACCTAAGGTACTCTAGATGAGCTCAGGGTAACTCGTGTACAAAACAATTCATATTTTTGTCTTCTAATTCTACCCCCTAGGACAAACTCCCAAATGGATGTACAGAACTTCATTAACTCTTTGAGATAAATATTTTTCTCTGCTGGAGGAGAAGTAGTTCCAAAATATTATAGTTGGCAAATTGCTATTCTTCTGACAGCAAGATTAGGCATGAATTTTCTGCAAGTATCTCACCGCAATCAGTTTGAGAAGTTATATTTTGTTTTTTATAGATATGAAATTGGACACAATGTATCTGTCCGTTTTAAATTGAAAGTGGTAAGAAAATTAACAGGGAGTCTATAGTCACAGTTAAAAGAGAAAGCAATCCACCTTAACAAATAATTAAATGTTGCTTTTGGCTGTGAGGCATGTTAGGCTTGGCTTATATTTGGGGTTTCTAGCAGCTGAATATTTATTTTTAAGTATGGTGATGTCTTATATCAACATGGTGCTTAGATTGTATTCAGTTGTGTGACAGTATGCAGTACCTTTTACAGAGACTTGTAAGTGTTTAAGTTTCATCCATGCTAAAGAAGTTGCACTGATTTCCCTGAGAGTGGTAGAGCTAGACACACCACATCAGGATGCTAGCAAGGCTTTTGATTCAGGCTGCTGGATTTTTAGAGTTTTTGTTTCTAGAGTAACTATATGACCCTGTGTTACATTCAAAACTCTGGTGACCCTTTCATGTGATGGGAGAAGTGATTGATGAACCTGCCAGAAAACTGTCATGCCCTTGGGTTGACAGCCTGTGTTCCAGGTGCTGGAGCATGGATGCTTCTCTCAGTGTTGGTAGGACCCATTTTCTTAAAAGCCCCATTTGCTGTCAGGAGAAGGCCTGCTGGAACACTTACAGAACAGACTGAAACCCCCTTGTTACTGTATTGGTTATATTTGAGAGGTCATTCAGGTAGTGGAATAATGGAAGGGAAAGTATCAAACATAATGCCTGCCTTTTAGAAAAGGGGATGGGGGTGGGAAGTATTGGGGAATGGTATATCCATCAAGCTTCAGTTCCTGGAAAAATCCGAAAGAAATAATAGCACAGCTTGCAAGCAGCTGGGTCATAACACAGAGATGAGGAGCAGCCAAAGTGGCTTTGCTGAGAACAAATGGCATCCAACCAGTCACATTTCCTTCTGCACATGCAGTAAAAAATTATAATAGTAATGTTTTGTATGTTGTAGGTTGGCTTTTGGCTCAACAGTCTCAGAAGTAAACAGTATCCAGAGTATGTTTTCCCAATTGGGGCCAAACAGGAGAGACAAAAATGATTGTCTGTCCTAGTACAGTTGTAAAGGATTCACTGTCAAATTGAAGAATGCATTGAGTGAGATTCTGTAGGTACAAGGCTTTTTCCTGGAACTGCTTCTACTCAGTGTTTAGCAGAAGAGTTATACCTATCAAATGCATAGACAACAAAACCCCTGGAAGAACTATAAGCCCATTAGAACTAGTGGTGACACATCAAGCCTCTCCTTGAACCTGAGCTGTTTCCTCTGGCCTCTATCTGTAAGGCTGGAAATAAAATCCAAACCGGTTGTAGTCACTGATGAATATCTGTTGATCTTGTCCCAGGAAAGGAGTAGAAATTTGAAGCTGAGGTTAACCAGACCTGCTTTATGTCAGGAACTAAGGTGACCTGGAGGTTACAGAGATACTGGGTCACTCTATTCCTGCCCCATATCACCCTACCAGGCTAGTGTCTGGCTGACCCAGCAGACATTCCATCTCATAAGAGAAAGCACATCAAAGAAGACACCCCAGTAGACACAGAAATACAATTGTAATAAACAGTTAAGGCACAGACTTGGACCTTAAGTTTTGATTTATTTTTTTTTAAGTTCCAAGTTTGGTTTTGTTATACAGTAGTTGTCTTTTAGTCTGCAGCTGGTCTGGACGACATGCCTTGGTTAAAGTGATATAAGCATCATCTCATGGGTTGTTGGAAGCAATTACTATTTAGAGTCAGTGACAGTCACCATTTCTGACAGTTTGATGCTTAAAGCCATAAATTCAGTAGGGACAGGAGAAACCAGTCAAATGCCATGTATTTTTTCACACCTTAAATGACAGGCTAGAAATAGCTCTTTGACATGCTGACTTTGTATTTGTCATTTTTCTTCAGCACTTGGGGAAAGCTTGAAACAGCAAATATAGATGGGTAAATTAATTTTGTTCTAATTGCTTCCACTCTAATTAGCATATTGGAAACAAGATGCTGAAAGAAATGCTAAGCAACATGGATTTCTAGGGCATTCCTAAAGGATGCTCTTGGGATTTAGAGGACCTGCTTACAGAACTGAAGGTGGTATAAAGTATCAAATGTTAATATAGATAGTTTTGTGCTACTTTTGGCTTGCCTTCCAAAGAAAATCAGACTCTTTCCTTTCTCTTCCCTTATTCCTCACCATGACTTTCAAATTATTAGTGACTTTCATTATTTTGAACCAAATAGGACCATAATACAGTAACAATTCCAGACAAAGCATCATGAGTTTGAGCAGGTGGAGGACAAGACGCCTCATGCATTAGTGCCCATTCAGACAGATGGTAACACTGAAAGGTTGACCTCTGCCATTTTTGGAGAATCCTCAGAGAAGAAAAAGGTGTTACAAATATCCCAACAGTAAAATAAAAGTTTCAATCAACAGCTTCACTAAGTCTCAGAGAACCAAACAGTAAGTCTATAGATAACTATATTTACTGCCTCTCTTTATTGGGAGCTGGTGTGTGGTGAGGCTTCCCTGCCAGTGTTTGCAGATCTGTGCCCAAGCACCAGAACCTGGAACAGCTCTGCCAGTGCAACTGAGCTCCTGGCAGGAGGTTTCCTGGCTCCAGAGGACTTGCAGAAAACTAATGTCTGAAATGCATTTATCACCTGGCACTGCTCCTCTTCAGCCATATAGGAGAAAAGAAGAGCAGAAGTGCAGACTCCATCTGTGATGCTGATCTGTGTGTTTAGTTGTTTTTCACCAGGCTCCTCTGTGCTGCCATCAATGCTGAATGCTTGAGCAGCAGTTGTGTTTCTCAGTGGGTTTAATCATGCTTTAGTTGTTTCTCTTGAATTTAGTGGTAAAAATTCAGTAGGTAGGAGCTGCTCAACTCCTGTGTTAAAAATTAAATGTAAGCACATTTTTTTGTCTCGTATGGTTCCCAGTACTCCATAACCTGTGAGTAAGCATCCAGTCTTGCTGTTGGCTTGGAGTGGTGTCCCTAGAGACACTGTGTTAATAATATCTATGTTTTAGTGATAAAGTTACATTTGAAGAAGCTGTTATGAAGATATTGAAGGAATTTCTGTATGGATCACTTGTTCTGCCAGTGTTTGCATCTGTCTTTTTTTTTTTTTTTTTGTCCAGACTATAAAAATTTGAGGGCAATTAGTTGCTGTAGGTAATTTAAAGGTATTTCTCTGAGTCCTAAACATACAGTGCTATATTGTTGTGTTAAAATCATTCCCATTTCTCCTTTGTGTAAAAGGGGAAAGCTTAGTGTGGTCTAGCCTAGGGATGTCCAGCACTTGCTAACAAAGCTGAAAACTTCAGCTCTGTGTTCACTGTGGTCAAACTCTGGTGCAGATCACATCTTGGAGCACAAGTCTGTTAGGTGTTCTGTGCTGAGGGTCTCTGTCCCAAAGCCCATGAAGCTTTCCTGTTTGGGCTGAAAGATTTGGTTTGCCAGGTTTTACCTCTGGAATAAGCATGGCAAGAAGGGGGAAGGGCATTGGATGTGCAGTGTGTCTTTTTCTTCCCTGTTGGCCAACCCAGGGAACTTGTACAATTTATTTGTTTGTGCACCATAATCAAAATATGCCTTCCCTTCTTGCAGAGAAAGGCTGAACTATGCAAAGGAGAAAAAGAACCAGCATTAGAATGCCTTGTCTTTCTTTACTTCATGCAATTTTAGGTGCTTGAATGTGTTGCAATTACCTAGAATGAAATAAGCTTTCAGCTTTGCCATCCATAGTTGTTCAGACTACATTTGCTGCAGCTGAAAGTTTCTTTTCCTCTGGTGGCTGCTTGTGGGTTTAGACGACTTTTTAGTAGATAACAATTCACACTGAAGACCAATGGCAATAATGAAACAAAATTGCTCATACTGAGGTCCAAAAGGCTGCGGACCACAGCTTGCAGTGATAGAGAAAGCAGAGCATTGGTAGAGTGTGGAGAAGATGATGACTGAACCAGAGCTGAGTTTTAAACAAACTGCTGTTTACTTATGAAGAAGATGGTCACTGAGTGAGATAGAGAAGGAAGCAAATTTAATCCCTATCTCCCCCCAAATTTTGCTAGGTTGCTTCCCTAGCTATTTAAAATAAAAAATTGGGGTATGTTTCATTGGAACAAAACCAGATACTTGGGGGGGGCTGGAATATGTAATTCTCTTTTAATCCTGGACATGGTATCTTCATGCACCTGTTTGGTGATGCAAACCGAGAGGATGTGTATTGCAAAATTTAAGCTCTGTTTATGAAGTAGGGAAAAACAGATCCCACTTTCTGGGGACAAGCGGAAGATGAGCTAGATGTATTCCTATTAATCTGCAAAGACATCTTTCCCATGTACTAAAGCAGCAAAAATGGGTAACTCATACTGATGCTGTCTTAATGATGCTGCCTTGGCACTCAGACTGTTTCATGCTTCCAGTCGGTGGCAGAGCTGGAAACAGGCCACCATTTCTGGACTCAGTTGCATATTGCATCTATTAGTGGCTGCTAGCTCCCCTTATTAAGATTTCTAAATGTCGTGTTAGTGGAGGCTCAATAAATCATCCCTGAGTTCCAGCCACACCAGTTAAGCTGCAGCTTTTACATATTTAACGTGTTTTCCTGGATGTCTCTCTCTTTGCCTCAAATGCCAAGACTCCTTTTTTTTTTTTTTCAGGGGGATTCAGGCTACTCAGAGAGCAAGGTGACTCTGCTAGTCAAGCAGCAAGGCTTTAATAAAGAATGAACCTGTGTTTCCCACCACCATTACCATGGCATTCAGATCTTACACATGTGGACAAAGTTTTTATCTCTTAAAATTTTTACTTTGGAAATTAATTTAATTGACAAATGCTGCTTCTTTCAGGATGCTCAATTCCCACTCACATTTAGGTCTTGCTTTTCTCTGGACAGGGAACCCCAGGACCTTCTCACAGGGATCTTTTAAACAGCTTTGATGGAAATAAGAATTGAGCCTTCATGTTTGAGTGGTGATCATTCAGGTTGAACTCCATATAAAACCTTTCTGAAGCAGAAGCTTTGAGCCTTTAGCATAAATTGGTTTTCAATCTAGAATGTCAATCCCACCTGTTAGAAAAGCATATTTCTGGATCAATAACTCATTGCAAAGGTTGAATTTTTTTGGATGGGGTCAGTGAGACCCCTGTCTTTAAGGCACAGATGTGCTTTGTGTTCAAGGGTTCAGTTACCAGGAAGTTCATTCTTTCTCCTTATCTTGCATCCACAATTAAGTAATGTGAAATGGAAAACAAGGTAGCTGAAAAAGAGACTTCTTGAGGACCTATATTCTCTCACCTATGAGGCAAGAACAATTGGTAAATAGCACCTTGCTTAATAGTACTGATTCTGACTAAATCTTATCCAAGGCATTTTGATGTGCAAAACAGGCTGTTGAAGAATGCATGTTGGGTAAGCTGGGAAAAACATCCAACCTTCCCTTTTTGAAATAGATCTGATCATAAGATTTAATTAGAGCAGGTTATTTCTTTGTCTTTCTTAATTTCAGTGTGCAATTTGATTTTATTTCCTAATGACCTGTCATTTTTAAGGGTGAGGAATCCAGTAAATGGTAGCTCTGAGCTGCCCACATGGACAGACAGAGGCACTTTCCCAGCTGGGAAAAACATCCAACCTTCCCTTTTTGAAATAGATCTGATCATAAGATTTAATTAGAGCAGGTTATTTCTTTGTCTTTCTTAATTTCAGTGTGCAATTTGATTTTATTTCCTAATGACCTGTCATTTTTAAGGGTGAGGAATCCAGTAAATGGTAGCTCTGAGCTGCCCACATGGACAGACAGAGGCACTTTCCCCATGGTGTAGTGTTTTTTTTTCCTGCATGCATAGGTACTTACACTTTCCTTTGAAATCCAGAAAAAACCACCAGCTCTAGTCCTTGCTTCAAGGGCAATGACAGCATAAGTGATGGATGTTGTTATCCTTAAGTGCACCCAGCTTTTCCATTTGTTTTTAACTTTGATGGTAGCTTCAGCAAACTCTGCCTCTATCATGACTCTCTTGTTGTGTAAGCAGATGAAGGACATGTCTTGCTCTCATATGGAGAATTAGGGGCAGTCTTCAAGTTATAAACCATTCCACTGTATATAGGCTCTCGTTGCAGACCAGAGTGTCTGTATATTCTGCACTTGCTTTGTTTAAAACTGTAGAATTGCATTTGTAATGCAGCACTTCAGCTAAAGACCTTTCCTCGCCCTTTGGTGGGTTATCATTTATTATGCTTTTTTTTTAGGAATTCCTTGCTGTACTCTCAGAATGTTCCACTGAGCACTTGAAATGAGGACAGAACAATCTCCACCAGCTGGCTAAGCAGCACTCTTTTTCCAAGGTCCCTTCTAATATCTCTCTGATAACAGCACTTTCTGCGCCTTTGTGAGGGAAAGGTCACAGTGGTGGCAACGGTGTGTTTGTTCTCTTGTTTCTAAGCTGTGCTATTCTTTCCTTCTTGTTGCTGCTGACAAGATGGCTGCCAAGCCACTTTGTCATCACTCCTGGATCTTGACAGAATGCAGGAGCTGTCCCAGATAACAGGAGAATATGTCCTTCCAGCAAAACCTGAGTGAATTTATCCAATCCCAGATTTAAACTGACCTGACATGTTCTGTCTGTGTTTACAAACAGGATGCTTCAACAGGACTCTGTCACAGAAATAGCTATGCTTCTCTTGCTAGAAACCAAATGTTTCATTTTGGAGAAACCAGAGCCCAATGCTGATGGCATAATTGGTAATGAATCTTTGTAATGAGCCCATGCTGTGTATTGCTATCTATCTTAAGCCTCTGATATTGCATTGTGCTGCATGTTGAAAGACAACATGCTAACCAGAAACTGTCTACTGGGGCTAGTAGACTAAATTCAGTCAATATAATTTTGCATTGCATTATGTGCATAGTTGCTCTAATTGCGGGAGGAGAAGGAGGAACAATTGAGTGCATGTAACAAACTACTGGCACCATTATCTTCTGTCCACATCCCTGTGCTACAGCCAGTTACATTAATGCAAATGGTAAGAGCCTCCTTTGATGCTCTTATCAGTCTGCCTGCAGTTCCTGTGCCCTGACAACTCCCAGCAGTCCATCCAAAGGCACGTTGCATGAGTAGCATATCATTCAGTGAAGTCATTATAGCCTTCACAGTTTTCTTCCTGCATATACGTTAGTAAAGTATATCTATTTTACTTATGTGTGGATTCTGGGATTTGCTGGTTTGGCTTCTGGTAACTTAATGCTCAGTGAAAATGACGTTTCATAAACTTCCTTGTGTATGTCAATCAGAACAACACAACTAAGATGCAGCTTCCATGCTAGATCGGAGCACAACTGATGCTCTAGCAGATGCTTTGAGGGATTTTATGCTTTTTTAGTCTCTCAGTATGCTGCCTTCTTGTGTACAGGTGCAATCCTCAGAGTTATAAGGTGATTTTGATGACACACTTGATCTTACAGATTCATTTCACTGGGAAGCAATGGCAAGATGCAGTGTGTATCATCAGTCATAAGCCTCACACTTATTTGTTTCTGCTACTACCAACTGCTGTCTTTGAAGGAAGACAGACAAGCTAAAATGTCTAAACAAAATCTAGGTTTTTTTTTTACAGACCAAATCTTTTCAAAATTGGAATATTTGAGATTACCCTTTTGGATCACATGTTAAGCATAACTCTCTCAAAAATTTGTCAAAATTCAACATCCAGTTGACTCAGCTTTCTAAAATTGCTTCAGAGTGTTTTAGAGAGATTATCAAATAAGAAGATTTTCACTGGCAAAATGATGAGGCAACTATAAATTGAAGGAGAAGAGAGAGGAGAAAATAGTATTCAGTAATGCTTTTGGAGTGTTTTTTATCTTGACATCTCTTCAAAGTAATGTAAAGATCCATAGCACTACAGATGAGTGGAGAGAGCTGCCTTTAAAAGATGAAGACTCATCACATGCTAATTTGTTGCCATCATTCATCAGAATCTCATGCTTCAATCCTGTTTTTTCAACAGCCTTTTCTATTGCAATAACCACATCCGTAAAGGGGAGATCTGGGTGAACCTAAATGTAGTTCCAGGCACTTCAGGTGTTTAATGTTTCTTGGAATGAGACCTTGCATCTAGCTCTCATGCTTCCATGAGAGTGTTTAAACCATGGGGCTGTGGTGTCATGTTCTCTTTTTGCTGCTATGGTGTTTGCTCACCAGCTGCATTTAGGGAGTGCCTTCATCCAGATCAGTCAGACAGTGCAGGAAGGAGAGTACCATAAATGTAAACTTTCTTTAACTGGTTAGGGCATCTTTCATTTTTCCTGGCTGAATAAACTGTTAATTAAAGCTGAGGAGGGACAGCATGACCTCCTCCTTGCTTGATACATATGCCAAAATAATCTTGAGATGAACCCCATTCAGTCAGGCATCTCTTTGGCAAGGGGCTCATGTTCACCTACATGTCCAGCTACATGAAGACATCCAGTGCTCAGCCATCATTCCAACACCTGTATGCTAGGGAGAAATGAGGCCTTACAGATGTTCATGTACAAAAGTAACAGTGGGGTGTAGGTGAATCCCTGTTATTGCATGTGAGTCTGGAGCACCACCTTCCCGAGATATCCAGTTCCCCTGAGTGACTGTGTCAGGAGCCTCAGCAGCTGGTTCTGTGCTTTGAGCTGTCTGAGCGGGCACTAAGGCCTTAGCAAATGTGCTGGTCCCCTTTAATGTCAAAGAGGACAGATAAAGGAACTCCCTGCTAGTGATTAATTACTCGACTTTACTGCTTCATGATGTCAGAGTCCTGACCAAAGGGAATTGGAAATGGTGTGAAATAACCTAATTCTCAACATTAGGTGCAGTGGATCAGGAAGTGCAGAGGCTGACTTGGCATTTGGGGAAATTTGGGCTTCCTGGTATGAGTTTGCATGTGACTCTGAACACTGCAGAGCAGACAGGCAGTATGCAGCCTGAATGTCAGTTCTCTCCCTCTGAATGTTTTAGCACCTTAGCTTGTTTGCATCCATGCTTGGGGGAAAACCTGCTCCACTGCAGAACTGAGTCCTCTCTAGCAGTGGCGTGGGTGGTGCAAGATAGTGAGTAAGTGACACTGTAGAAAGATGAGACCTTCCTGTTAGATGACATGGAAACTCTGGGTTTGTGTTTCAGAACAGGCTACAGCTAGGAACATGTGTCTCAAAATCACCTAGGGAAAAGGAGGTTATTTTTGCTGTTGTAAGTGCATGTTAGAATCAGCACTTGTCTTCTACATCCAGATGCTTTAAGTGGACACTTGTCTTACTCCTGTCCTAGACTATCTCTGCTCTGACTTGTAGTTCTCAGTGGCTGCAATGAAGACACTGGCCTTAACTTACAGGTGACTTCTCTGTTACCAGCTGAGTTAGTGGATTGCTCTTAAAAACTGTGTTTCACTGGGCAAAAATCGAGGTTTGTGCAGGTCTTTTTGTCTGACTAGGTGAAAACTGACTCACTGAAAAACTACATGGTTCCTTGGTAAAATGCTAGGATAAATTAGGACTAGTCAAATGTCTGTGCATTGTGACAATATGGCTTAATCTTTAGGGAGATTTGGGTGAATATATGAATTACTACTTATATCAGATCTTGGATAACTATTGATTGGTGGGTACATAGAATACATCTATCTCTCTCTCCAAAGTACAGCATAACCTCCAATGAGGAGGAAGCTGAAATTGCAAAAAAGAAATAGCAAGAAGCATTTGTTTTGACCAACAACCAGAAGATTGGCCATCTCCTGCCCATTAAGCCTTTAATAAAGAGGTAGGAGTACCCCTGGAAGCATGATGGCAGACTTGGCTGTAGGGAGGTATCAGCGTTTTGCAGCGGAAAATGTTATGCTTGTAACTCAGTGGTGCTTGGTGAAACTTGGAAGAGAGAAAGATGATGTGGCATTGCCTAGTAGCTGGCTGAGAGAAGGTCATGATTTCCCTCCTAGCAGTGCCAAGGAGCAGCCTTTCTTTTCGTGTGCTGGGAACTGTGTGTGGAGGGCCAATACTGCAAGTTCCTCTTTCAGATGATTTTGAAAGGCTGTTGTTCTCAGATGAGATTTCCTTTGCAGCAAAGCAATTCCATGCAAGCTGAAGGTGGTTTTATCTGTTTAGTGACGGATTCCAGAGTCTGTTCTCTGGTAGTGTAAATAAGCCACCAGCAGAGCTGCCTTGTGTCAGGCCCTGGGGAAATAAGCTGTAGACAGTGGTCTCTACCCTCAGCAGATGAGCAGGTAAGTAGCAGATCTAGAAAATGCAGTTGCTGAGCTAGTAAGTACCTTAGCTAGAAGCAGAGTGAGAGTCTTCTAAATACCTTTATGGCTCCTGCTATTGAGTCACCTAACAGACTTTTCTTTTAGCTCATGTACAATGTGCTTGAGCCTTTGCTGTTCAGCTTGGTTATCTGCCTGGTGAAGTTACTGTCTTTCTCCATGTGAGTAATTTAGATGGCTTCTTGTGGGTGCTGAAGAACAGAAATTAAGTTATTCTGCAAAGCTGCCTCCCTCTAGAAGTAAGTTATATGTACTGGATGATTCAGAGCTTTATGTGGCACTAAGAGCAAGTGACTTAGGATGGGCTTGGAAAGTAATTCCTTTCTTCTGGATTCGAATGTGTCTGGCTGACTTATAATGATGCTGGTTCATCTTGACATTAAAAGAAGAGTCACTCTACAGAGAAGGGAGCAGATCCTTGGAAATGCAAAGGCGTTTTGAGCTTTTTCTGTTCTTCAGTAGCTCCAAGAACTGTATATATCAGCAAATGGCAATACTTGGCAAGCTTAAATATACAGATCTCTGTATATTTTCTTTTTACCCTCCCCTTATGTGTACTATGCATTGTTTATATATGACGACCACATCAGTGAGGAGCAAGCTGTATGACTTCTGCACAGGAGATGTGATAATAAATCCAGACCATCCAGTTAGACATCATTAATTTGTCTGGCTCTTTAGCAACACTTCAGTATTGGGGTACCTTTATGCTAATGGTGTGTTCAAAATCTAGTGATATCTGCTCTCTTTCTCCTTTCTTCCTTCCCCATTGCACTGCCATAATGCAATACAAGATGGACAACGAATGGATCAATGCAATTATGGCTGACATTCTTACTTGAGACAGTGAAGGGCAAATGCTTTCTGCTGCTTGAGGTTTCTCTGTCATTTTATGCTCTGAAATGAACTGGCACTAAACTGAGTGTTCATTCCGTAATGTGTTGGGTTTAGCCTTGTTTCCATAGGAAACAAGCATACAAGATGAAGCTGGTTCTGCATATATTTTTCCTCACTTCTTCTTTTCCCCTCCCCTTTTTAACTTACTGGCCAATTGCAGCCAATTTTTACAGCCTGGTAGAAGTCTCAAGGGTAGCTGTGTTACTACATGTGAGATTCTTCCTAAGAACACTGGAAAATCTGCCCAGGGCAAAGCCCTGCAACACGGTACCAGCTGCAGCTCAGGCTTTGCGGGTACAAGCTGCAGGTACAAGCTTTGCTCAAAGCTTGTGCTGTGAGACATATCTGAGCCCAAGCTGCAGATTCACAGGAAACCACCCCCTTGATTCCAGGACTCAAGGAAATGCATGTTTTATATGCAATATCTATAGGGTGAGGACCTCCTGCTGGAGACTGGACTTGAAGCCGGTGAAGGCCAAGTCTGGGCTCTCAGAAGGGCTTCCTGAGTCTCTATGTGTTGTCTCTGTCTCATTCAAACAAACAAATAAATCCTCCTTCAGTTGTTTTTGCTGTTGACAGTCTCTAATTCTTGTTATGACATCTTAATT
Source organism: Acanthisitta chloris (assembly GCF_000695815.1). Taxonomy (NCBI): domain Eukaryota; kingdom Metazoa; phylum Chordata; class Aves; order Passeriformes; family Acanthisittidae; genus Acanthisitta; species Acanthisitta chloris. Next base: position 196,519 of record NW_008689980.1, on the reverse strand, counting down.
CTTTGGAAATGAGAAATACAGCTGAACAGTTTTTCAAAGCAGAAGCAATCCTTGTTATACTCCTGGGCTTTACAGTCTCATCTCCATGATGCAAAGCCTCCAAGTGATTTTTCTTTTGGTCCCGTTTCTTGTCTTCCCCTCTTTTGGTATTTTAAATAATTCCTGTGATCTTGAGGTTTTCAGCCAGATATTTTATCAGGCTTTTTCCTCTAGTCTCTCCTGAATTATAAGTACTTATAAGTACTTGGAGAGATGTTTTCTCTGTACTCTGCCTCAGGCCTAAAATGCTATGTAAAACTAAGACTTTGTAGGAAAAAGCTGGTTTCAGTTACAGTGTCTGGTGGGATTCTCATTTTAACAGTGTAGATAGTGCACTGGGGTGCTGGTGTGAGCAGATCTGTAAGCCAGTGTTTAGTGTCTGCCAAACACAGTATAGTTGAGGATTTCACTGAAGATGCTGTTCATGTTTACTATGGCCCAACTTTATTTCTTTAGCTTTCCTTTCCTGTGTTTGTATTGCTGTTGTCACTGTGACATCTGAAAATCATACAGATCTAAGCCCATCCTGGTGGATCACAGCCTGAAAAAGTCTTTCCCTCTGACTGGTAAGGAGAAAGCAGCATCTTCTTTCAGTTCATGAAATCCCCGTTCTCCTCTTAGATTTTATTTTTTTTAATCTCTGCTTCCATTCACAGTCCACTTTGATCAAATCCATTTAAAGCTGTTTTTTCCAGCCTGATCACAGTTTCTGTATGTACTAGTTATGTGATCCATAGGCCTCAAGATGCCCTGGCTGTGACAGAATTAACAATCTTCGTAAGAATGAAAGCCTCAGTAATAGGAACTTGAATTGTGAAAGATGAAATTAGGATATCGTGATTGTCTTAAAGGCTAGAAAAAAATCTGGTCTGTAATGGGATTGCTCAGTAGGGAGATTCTTCATTGCCTGTTGCACCATTGCTACAACACACCCTTGACTTTTTTTTACCTTTCCCATCAAGAGAAGGAAGTTGAAGGACAGCACTCAGAGGATCAATGACAATTGGTTAAGAGCTGTTTCTGGTGATTTATGTTTCCTCACACACACCTGGTTGATAATTGTATTGAAGACAGGCAAACATTCTCAGTCGTTTATTTCTTTAATTGAGGTGAGACATCGTTCTGTTACTGGGCTCAACATAGATGAAATTCCCTGAGCCTCACATTAAAAAAAGTTATCCCCACACAACAGGGAGTGAGAGAACAGACTCTGCATACCTAAACAGCCTTTCCTCTTCTGGCTGCTTGGACACCACCAGCCTTGCACAGCCTTATTCACTGCTTCCCCTGTTTTATAAGATGGTGCTGATCTCTGATGGAGAGTTACAGTGTTTTGGATGAGTCATGTAGTGATGTTCTTCTCTTAGTCATAAGAGGAGAACAGATGAGTTTTTCCCTTTGGCCTCCCTGGAGAGCTCCCTAGCAAAACTCAGTCTCACTTTTTCTCTGTCCCCCAGTTATAGTCTTCTCTCAGCAGATACGTGAATAAGATCTGAAATAAGAGTGAAAGAACTAGTGTTTCTGCCCAGGCACATGTAACTGTGCTTGCACATGCTCAGCAAGCTGTGTAAGTTGCTTGGCCTTGCATCACTGGTACAAACATGAGCCATTTCTGTCCCACAAAAGAAAAGAAATATTCTTGAAATGCTTTATCTCTATTTTCTATTGGCAAGAAACTGTGACTTGGAGAGATTCTGTGACTCCTGTGTTGTTTCTGTGACAGAACAGCAGCAGGGGAAAGAAAGGCTAAGTCTTCTGACTTGCAGTTTCTCTCCATTTGTTAGTTTAATGGTGAATGCTGCTGTTTGTTGTCAAATTACATGCTCTCTCACTTGGAGTTTCATCTTGGTAGTGCCTAGAGAACAGCCTTACATAAGGACCTACATGCAATACGGTCTTTGTCACACCTTGTTGACTGTCTAGCCTCTTCTTCGTAACTGCTGTCTGCTCCTAGTTCAGATGAAGGCATTTGTTTTCCCTATGGCTCTGCATCACTCTTCAGCTGTTCTGAGCATATGCCTCAGAACACAGCACATAGTTTAGCGTAGTGTATTTAGGCATGAGAAATTGTCAAATGCAGCATTCTTATGCTGAATGAGCTGGATGTTTTTTCTCTGCATTTTTTAATGACTATGTCTCTTGAAGTTTTAATAGGGAAATTGTTCTATATAACAATTACATTGAAGTTTTCAGAGGGATAAGGTCATGGTTTACTTAAAATGTCAGCATCTAAAATACACTGATATTCTGCTTTAGTTTTTGATGTGCTCTGTGTTTCAGCTTTCAGAGATCTTTTATTTTCATTTCAGAGTTACTATGGCTGGCTCTCTGCCAGCTTTCACGGTTTCAAAGGAATTATTAAGAACATCCTGAAGATAACAACATTTATGAGATAAATTAGTAACAACATGGTATAAAGCTTTTATTACAGAAAGTTTAAGAGTAGCCATTATTTGTTTGCAGCAAAATCACTGCAGTGTAGCATATTTTGAATGACTGCTAAGAGAAGGAATCTGCAGCCCACTATGGCACATTTAGCTTACAACCAAGATAAGAACAGTTTGTCCAGTATTTTGAAATAAGCATCTTTTAGTGCTGCTGCATTTTTTGTCATTACTTCTGGAGCAAGCTAAGTTGCCCTAATTCTGTTATATCCTGTTACTTAAAGAAATCAACTGTACAACATAAGTAAAAACACAACCTTGTTCTAAAGCCCCAAGTCTTCAAATCTGGACTTTCTGTTCATATAAAATTGGGCTTTCCTGTTTTGCATCCTGGTGTAAATTTTAGAAGTTTCTCTGACCACAGAATGTTGATAGTATAGAGGTCATAGTCTTTACCTTCAGAAGCATGAGAGCTGTCCATCTGACCTTCTGCTAGGTGCTGTGGCCATACTTAGTGAGTCACTGGAGAAAAGGGAGAAAAAAACCCACGTTTTTTCATCTGTAAAATGGGGAATGTCTAGAAACCTGCATCACTTTGTGTTGATAAAATCAAATCAAGCATTTATGGGTTCTGCAGGGAAAAAGAACCCTGTGTTGCTCTGGGGATGGCAGTGGAGGAGCAATAAGAGCTCCTTGTGAGAGGAACTGTGCATTCAGTTCCACCTCACCTCACGGCAGTCTGGGCAGGTTTCCCTGCATGTGCCAGCATCCAGCCTTGCTTAGCAGCCATCTCTTTCACAATGAAGGGAATGAGCCTGAGGTTGATAACAGTTTGTTTGCATATCTGTGCAAAATAACATGTATTGATTTGTTGCACACTCCCAGCTGGGAAAGCCCTGCAAAGAGTAATTCATCGTTTGTCATGGCTATGTTCGGACTTAGAGTTTTAACTCCTAAATGACACGTTGTGTGAGTCCACCAACTAATTCTTGCTTTAAGCTGGGATGTGTACTGATGAAATAGAGAATCTTCATGTAAAATAGTTTAGGTTAAAGTGGGTCCTAAATGTGAGTTAATTACTGTTGTCTTCTGTATGCCATCACAATAAGGAACTACCTGTGGGGTAAAAAAGTGTCTTTTGTTTCCAGCTTGAATGTCTCATTACTAAAATTCCAATCATTGGGATGTTTCAATGGAAAACATTCTGATCATGTTCTGCCTTTATCTGCATGACTAAAAGCTCTGTGGCATCAGTGCTCTTTTCTGCATATGAATAATTGACTCCCCATCTTGCTTCTGTTAAACTGCATAAATGAGCTCCTTATGATTTCTTCTCAAGATCAGATCATTCTAGTAATTTTTCCTTGAAAACATTTCAGATTTGCAGTCTCTTTTGTGCAGGCTGAGCTTTAGAGTAGGATGGCAGGTTCTAGTAAAAGACATGCCAGGACAGTCCTTTCGGGATGCCAAGGCAGCCAGGGGCCACTGGGCCAGACATGGGACCTAGATTAAACCCAAATTTATAGTTCACTGCATTGATACACACAGGACTCTTGTCAGGGTTGAGATCCTCAGTGCAGAGAGGGGAATACTATATTTCCAGGAATGGTCATATGTATTTTTATGATGGTTTTGTTTGTTTGTTTGGGTTGGGTTGGTTTTTATTTGTAAAAAATAATTTTCGTTGAATCTTCTGCATCCCACTTGTGGAATATGCCTTATTGGTTCAGCATATAAATGGGTGTAATGGTGTTTCTTCAGCTGACTGCAGGTTTCTGAACAGTACCAGTTTCACATCCTGATAAAGAGCTGATTGATTGAACTGTTGCAGCCTGGAGAAAATGCTCGATTTGCTCAGCAACCTTTTCATGCAAGGTTCTGATTCACAGATCAGAGCCTTGCTTGGGACAGCTCTTAAAAGGCACAATACTAATCTTAGTGGTCTTTTGGAACTGTTTTATATTAAGTCTGTGTGCAGTTGTCAACCTTATTTAAGAGGTTGAAAAAGACCTTGTGAACAAACTACTTGTCCATCGCTCAGTAGGTTTATTGAGGAATAGAAACCAGTTTAATGTTGGTTTCTACCACGTTGTCACAATATACAGCTTGAAAAAACTTTTATTAGATGTTTTGTTTTCTTTTCTATTTCTCCACTCCTCCTTCCCCTGCTCACTGTTGGCAGGTGGTCATTTGCCCTATGGTCTTTATCAAGTATGGAAATGTGTGGGTGATTTAATTTCCAAATGGATTCAGAAGAGAGCTTCCACCCACTCAGAAATGACAGTCAAATGGTTTTATTAGCCTTTGAGTTGCACAAACTTGCAACTCCTAGTAGCTTAGAGAATTGCTCTTTGAAACAAAAAGAAAGGCATCAGGTTGTTTGTCTAACGAAGAGATTCGAGCAATTGAGGGTGTTTTTGTGCTTCTCCTCCCCCTCTCTTGTCCTCTCCCTAAATAAAGGACCAACTTATTCCACAACTATATTCTAGGCTTTTCAAAATCTCTGTGGGGTAATAAGAGGCACTGCTGCCTTTTATGTGTGAAAATAACACAGCAAACAATTGATTCTAAATTAAAGTTTGGAACAATGAGTCAAATCCCTATAGAAAAATAACATGTGGCTGAAAATGCTTCTTTTATAACAAGGTGATGTCAGATTTCAGAGTTCTGAGTCAACGAAATTGTCATTGAGTCAACAAAAAGTGCCAGACAAATGTGTGCTTTTACTGCCTTTTTTTCCCCCCGTGATTTCATTGAAGATGCTTCTTTAAAATCAAAATATCACCCTTCTCCCTGCTACCTTCCATTCCAAGTGACCAGCCGGGCCTGCTAATTGGAATTAGTTTTCTAAAGTGCTAATATAGTTTTTAAAGATGATAATGTTCGGAGAGAGGCAGAATCTTTGGCAACTCTGCTTCTTATTTTGACAACTGGGAGAAAGGTGTTTTGTGTCAAGGCTAGGTTAGTAGGATGTTGAACAGATGGTAAATGGCAATGCATTTTTAACAGTTCTGCAAATGAAGATTTAATACTGGTTTTATGGGTGAAGGCAGACAGATACATGGACAAAGGAAGCCCTGCAGCAAATCAAGGTTGTGTTTGAGATTCCAGATCTGTCCTGTTCTGCTCAACTCTGTGGCTTTTACTCTTTCACCACTTGTTTTTCCCCCAACAGTCTTTCTTTAAATAGGTTGCTCTTTCCCCTTACATCCATTGTACTTTTACTCTCTCCAGTTAAAATAGTTGCTTAGAAATAAATTCATTATAATGGATAGTTTTATGTGGTGGCAAAATACTGGGGAAAGCTCCTGGACAGTTATGGAGGTAAGTGTACCCCAGTTCATGGGGAGCCACACAGCAGGGAGAAGCTGTGGCTCTTTCAGCCCTATAGAATTTTACTAGATCTTCAGACTTTCTCTAGTTCGCATTTCTGTATTCAGAAACTGTCACAATGAAAAATGTGTTCCACGGGGAAGAAGAAAATTAACTTTCTGGCACTGAAATAGCATGCCTTTTGCTGCAAAATCTTACTGCTCTGAATTCAGAGAACGAAATAAATGTCTTCATAATTGGCAAATCAAAGTCTGAACCCCTTCTTGAAAACATTTTTTAGATGTAGAAATACTCCTTTTATGGTCATGCCTGTATTCATCTTAAAACATGGAAACCTTTCCAGATGTTAACACAGCCCTCTCAGCTTTGATGAGGCTTGGTCAGCTCTCACCATCTGTTGAGTTCCCCAATTGCCACTGTTCTCTTGTCTCTCTTTTACATTACTTGAGTCTTCTGGCTGGTGTGAGAAGTTACAAAATCCATGTGGTTAAAGCTGATGAGGAATTGTTGCACTTCTTCATGAGGGAGTCAGCCCCAGTTGGGTGAAGGACTCTTTATTGACCAGGGACACTGAGTAAGGCCGACAGGTTAGCCAAAGAAAAACAGCAAGTCAGGCTTGTGAGGTGTCGAAAATAAGTAATACTTTTCTTTTTGTAAAGCTTTTCTGAAGCAGTTTCTTCTGGGCTGTCTATGTTCACCTCAGAGCAGGGCAGAGGATATGCACAATGCTGCATATTGTTTCATGCCTCAGTATTTTATATTTTTACCAATCAATGCCAGACCTTGCATCCTGACTGCACACAAAATAAAACCAGTCATGCTAGTATCCCATTAGTTGCTGATGCATTTCTCTCCAATCCATTATGCTGTTCCCTTAGATGAAAAAGGGACCAATGACTTGAAGTACATACAGCTGAATGGGAGAAAGCAGGTGCAGGATTGGACCTTAACATTAGGCTTACAGAGGTGTCAAGGACACCACTATGCTCTTGTCTCAATTTATTAAAGTGTTTGCCTTTCCAAAATTCAGGCAGCTGAAATGAAAACAAATTTTATGAAAGGAGTAGACTGTGTCCTGATGAAGAGTAAAACTTCTACCTCAGTTTTCAGTGAATAAATTGTACCACTGCTTGCAATTGCTAAGCAGAAAAGTTCTTCCACATCACGACGGGAAGGACAGCAATAAAGTTAAAATTATTAGCCATATTTGTGCGATGCGTCACTGCTGCTTTGTGATTACATTTTGTGTGCATTTCTCTCAGGTGATGGTAGGACTTCAATTACACAAATAACTGGTATCCTTAGGCTATAAAACATGTGTTGCTGGTAATTCTGCTTATCAGCACAGGACAGTTATGACCTGATTTATTACTTTCAGTCATTTGGCAGCAATGCTGAAAGGTACTGTACACACTTGCCAAGGTCCCTGAAATTATGAATATCATAAAGCATATCTCTTCATTTACTGAGATAAATAATTGGAAAATTAAAAGGTCAAAATTATGGTATGAAAAAACATGAAGAAATTTTTCATAGGCTTCATGTGCTTTGGTGAACAGGTCATCCTGATATTTGATCATAAGCCATAAAACAGGACTAGTCCTGTTTGGGGAGTAATTCACTCTAGTCATTTTGAGAGTAGCTGGTGTATCTCAGGCTTTTTATATGTTAAATAAAGATATCCAGTGGTGGTTATGGTACTGAGAACATATGTTTCACTGTAATTCTGAATACAGAGAAGGGAGAATGAAGGGTAGGAAGAAAAACACTCTCAGTTACCAAATAATATGAAATTATGTCTCTGATTCTTTAGGTTTTGCCATAACATGTATAGATTGGTTAAGATCCTCTCTAAATTTTCTGTATCGTGGGCTTAAAAGGAATAGCTTGTAAAGAAAGGCTCTTCTAAGGTGCAGTTAACTTCTAAGGTTTCTCTTGAAAAGCTTAGGAATACTGTTCTTGCAAGAATGCCTGGATGGTACTGCGTTGGTTGTGATCGAAGGCTGTGAAATGGAATTTCTGGCAAACAGTGGAGGAGTTATTTCCACAGGAGAGTCTCAGCTGAGTGCAGAAGTACTGCAGACTTCCCTGTGCTGATCATCAGCACATTCTGCAGCGAGTTTTACTTCTCAGGAAAGAAGTTTAAAAGGCCAAACCCGTAACTACTGTGGCAGACAGAGAGTGTCCCTGAGTGCTGTTCTTAAAAGTGATGTTGAAGTAATGAAGTCAAGTAGATTTGCTTGAAAGTGACTTAAGATTTGGTTACTATTGTACAGACCATCAACAGTGTCAAAATGCCAACAATTCTGGTCACTGAGGTAATGCTGGGGATAATACATCCATTTTGGAGGTTAGTAAGCCTCCAGAAGTTGTGAACTTTTGGGCCTGTGTGTGCACGCAGTAGAACACATGATGCAGAAAACTGTCAAATATAATCTGCAATGATCTCTGCATGTTTTGTATTTTTCCAGTGGTTTTCATTTCTCTATCAGGTTTAGAGTTGTTGAAGGTTATTTCTAGAAAGGTATGACAAAATGCACAGTTTTTGTCATCTTTCTTTCTATAAATGTACCAAAGTCAATGCATGGTCAGTCTTAGCTGGTACCTTCTTTGAGAAACCAAATCAACTGGTAGGATGGAAGAGACTGAAGTGATGAGTAGTAGAAGGGAGTATTTTGTATTGAAGATGCTCTTTTATCTGGAGAAGCAGAGAGCTAACTCCTTTGACTGTCCTTCAGTGAAGCTTGAGGCTTCGTGTTTCCTATTATTCTCTACTATGTTTAGCTATAAGTTGAACATGCTGATGAATCTGAAAGGACTGAATAAGTTCTGGGAGCCTCCCTGTACTACTTAGACCATGCCAGTATGTAAAGTTGTATTGGGCTATTTTTATCAAAACGAGTTAGGGAACTTGGTGTCCAAGAGAACATCCAGTGATTAAACTTTGGTAGGTGAAAATGCAAAGGAATAGGCTATTCCATGAGACTGTTTATGCTTAGCAGCCTTTAGGTTGCTGTGATAGTGATGCAGACCTTGTATCTGACTGATAAGAGATAGAATTAGATATATATGTCTTTTCCATTTAAATATGTAAGATATAAGGTTCAGAAGATGAAGAATAAGTGTTCAGCTTTCTCAGCTGGTATTTCTTTCAATGTAAAATTCACCTCATCTAGAGAAATCTGAGAGTTAAGGCAGTGATACAGAGAAAGTCTTATAATGGATTCCTCTGTCTCACTTAACTATTGAATCAGTGCAGCAAGATTTTTTTAGTCTCTGCTTTTTCTTAGTTTTGTTCTGTTTTGTTTGGTTTAGTTTTGGGTTTGGTTTTTTTTTTTTGCGAGTGTTTCACTGGGTTTATATCTGTCGTTTTTACCTGGAGAAATTGTCTTAAAAGCCATTTCTAACATCATGTTTACAAAGGCTCCCTTGGAGGCACAAGAATGTTGGCAGCAGGAAAACAAGCCAGAAACATGGCTGTATCTGGAAACACACTAAACCTGAGAGTCTGCCAGCACACAGCCCTCTAGATTTATTGCTTAAGAAAAGAGAATCGTGAACAGGAACAAGCATCCAAGGAATGGACTGGCACATCATTGCAAGGCAAGTCACAAAGTCTCTTGGGTGTAAGTTCACTAGATTTATGTTTTTAACTGCAGTACTGGACTTAGTGATTAAACTCTGTCCTCCTTTGCAAAGCTATCCTTTGAAGACTTTGGATGGAACAAAACTATGTCCCTATAGACATCCTTTCTTGCTGCCATGTTTTTCATTAGAAGCTTCTCTTATTTTTACCACCAAAGAAGTTAAGTGCTTTTTTTTTCTTGTTTGCTTCCTTGTGTGGCATTATCTATGCCTGTAGTTTTGGGAGTGTAGCTGAGCTAACTGATCCTGTGTGGGTGAGACAGAGCATCGAAGAATCCGATACAGAGCTGTCATCTGTATAAATAGCCCTGACTGCCCAAGCTTTATAGCTTACAGGGTGTGTCCGTGGGCTCCCTGAGCTTTTATCAGGTCGCTTTTCTGCCTTGGTGACAAAACTCCTTTCTGAAAGAAGCTTTCTTGGTTTTCACCAGGAAAAAGTGTGAAGTTGTTAATATTTTTACCGATGCAGAGAGCATGAAGATGCTGATGGAGGTGGAACACAGCAGGACTAAACATGGTTCTCCAGCACTGGAGAAATCTATGGTGACAGTTCTGCCACAGACTCCATCTGCCATTTTGCACAATTTGTATGCAAATCTTTACCTTTTCTGCTTATTTAGATAGTTAATTTCCAAGGCCAAGAATATCTCATTGTAATGATCTATTGGACAGGAAAGGTTCCTGATGTTGCATTCACGGAAAAGTTTTTCAGAAACACTAATTTTTGACCCCTCATTTTTGTGTGTCAGTGGGAACTTTGCCTTTTACCTAAATATGAATTAGGGTCGAGGGGAGTGAATTTTAGAACATTGGCTTTTTGCAAGATAGAAGGAGTTCTAATAGCTCACCTTGTGCCTGGAAGACAGCTCTGTGGTGATCTACTGATGTGAAGGCATCGTTTTTATTCCCTCTTAATTTACCTCTGTTTCTATGTCACCCATCTAACTAGAATTCAGAGAAATATTCACTAGCTTATGAAAAATGTTATTTTAAAGAAGTAATGCTCATTACACCCCTGCCCAAATAGTACTTGCATTAAGAATAAAACTTCCATAAAAGCCAACACTCCTGTCAGTGTTTTAAATGTTTTTCTACCAGTGGCAAACGACAGACTGCTTAAATTCATTCAGTTAGTTGCAATATCTACTTATAACCTTTATTGATCGTTCGTGTTGCAAACTTATCTTATTTAGAGCAGGAGGAAGTACAAGTGCAGTATGTAGCACTATGAGTCTTGTGTCTCGTGGGTATGCTATGAGAGCAAGCAAAATCCTTGGTATTCATGAACGTGTGTGTTTGTTTAAACACGGCAGAGATGAAAGCGAAGAAGTATGTGTTTCTTTGGAAACTGCAATTTCTTCACACCATGTAAGACAAAAATGAGGTGGAACAGGATACTTTCTTGGGGTGTGTGTGATAATCTAATTTCTGATAGAGTTTTGACAGCATTGCACAATTATCAGTTACAGGTATGCAAAGCTTTTTCCAGTACTTGGCAGCTGTGGTTGTAATTTGTAATAATGAAGATTTTTAATGCTTGTAACTTGCATTGGACTGACCCCTCTGGCAAGTGAAGTTTAACTCTATTTAGGCCGCACAAACAGGAGCAAGGAGAGCCATCTCCAGGTGTTTGTGACACCACGTGTGCTCACCTTGACCTGGAACAACGAGCCCTGCAGCTTCAGGTTCCACACCCTCTCAGGACTTGGCCAGCCAGGCTAAGAAGAATGCCAGTTATTTTTATGGACAAATTGCCAGGGCAAAATATACCACCAGACCAGTGTCAGAGATCAACTGTCAGAGCTGTACTGCACGGAGGAATTGCACTGGACAATTCTGCTGCATGTGGCAGCCCTAAACCACTTGCTGGGATTTGATATCCTTTTTCCATGTTGTGGGATCATTTTCTTTCAGAGGAAAATGTAGAATAAACACACTTGAAGGAAAGTGCAAGACACTGTTTATTTTAAGTGTGTTGCCAGCAGTAATACAAGCCTATCCATTTTTCTTGACAAAGTGCAGTGTCTCATGAGCGTAGTGCATTTAAAGAACATGTTGTGCTGCACAACCTATTAAAGGTTTCCATGGTAATACCAAAATGCGAAAGACATTTGCTACTTTTTAAAAAGTTTTCTGGATGACCTTTGCCTATGAAACTTCTACACTGGAAAGATGGGGAGGAAAAAAGTTAGAAACTGGGATTATTGGAGCTTCTGTAGCTCTCTGGGTTGTTAATTTGTGAGTGTGCACTGCAAATGCCTTTGCTATATTCAACCAGATTCTCATTTAACAGAGCTCTGCTCATGTCTATGGAGTTCAGCCAAACTCCTCCTTTGTATGTTTTTGGTTAATCTGTGCTACAAGCATCCCTTTCTGTGGCCTGCACTGGGGCTGTCAGCCAGTGTCCTGCTGTGCTATTTCATCCGCTAGTTGAATGAGATATTGATCCACAAAACAGTGTTATGTGGTATAAGTGTCCTCAGCTCCTTGACTCAGCCACTATTCTATGAACTGGTCACCCAGTGTTAAGATCACGCAAAGCCCTGGGGTAAACTCAGAGTGCTGATTCAAATCTTACCATAACACCAAAAGTACCCAGCTAGTTAGGTAGGCTTGACTTTGAGTAAAGCTTTTAGGCTGCCCTGATGAGCTGTGCACCACACAGTGAAGCTGGTCTCTGCAGGATTTATCCCTCATTTCCCCATGTTCCTGTGCCTTTACTTTCCTGAACCTGCCAAACACTTCCCTCTGACTTAATTCCTGTAGAGTGTTAGGACGATGCAGGATGGTGACTGCAGGTGGGAAGCAGAGACAGCTCCTAGGACCGGCATCCAAGGTGAGCAAGCTCTCTGCACTTTGCCCTGTGAGTCTTTAAATAATGCAGTCATTTGAAATAAAAACCAATTTAGTAAGCTTTAACTTGTGCTAGTGTTGAAACATCCTGGCATTACTTTGATCCCTGTTGCCCACTTACTTCTCCTCTGTTAGTTGTGTGGCCACAGATATTAAACTGTAACTTACTTCAGTTAGACACTTTGTTATTTTATAATCCTGCAGTGTACAGTAAGATCCTGACCTGGCTAATGGTTTCTCTGCAAAACAATGATTGACATTTCACTTGTGGGTGACATTAAGGATCCTTGAAAATTAAGCCATATAACATCTAGCTAACTGTATCATTCAGATACAGTCTTCCATATTATAAGACCTGTCTCTTCCTCACTTAGTCTGTCTTGTGTCATGATGCTTTATCATCTGATTTTTGCAGAAGTGTTTCTAATCAAAAGTTGGTGTAGGCTGTGATGGGTAGATCTCTGCTGAGGGCAGGAGGGAAGGCAATAAATGGGTTACAGATTGCGCAGTAAGGGCAGATGATAATACACCCGTTGTGAGACTGACCAGCTGTTTGCATCAGCAGTGGCACAACAACATCTCCTGAAGATAAAGTGTAGGAACAAACAGTCCAGTGCCATGGAAAGCACTGGAGGGATGGGGAGTGCTCACTGCTGGTTTTAGTCTGTGGGGCAGTCAAAATGAACATGGTAATAAAGCAGTTAATTTTGCCTGTGAAACTGCCAAAATAATGAACCCAGCAGGAGCAGCTTGGCCTTGCTGTACAGATGTTTCATGTACTATGTGATAAAGAAGCTGCTGGACTGCTGGAGGCAGGGACAATACTTTGTCACAGGAAATAGATACTGGGTCTGCTTCGAACTGATGAGCTGTTGGAAGGTCCTTTAGCAGAGACTCCTTTCTGAGACATGTTTAACTTCACAAGACAGAGCTCACAGGAAATACATTAACAGGCAGGAAAAAATGCTCCAAAGGCTAACTCTTTACTATTTTTACCCAGTGATGAGTTCCAGAAAATGCTTAGGAAAAATGAACTTTGTCAAACTTAAGGAGCCCAGAGTAGATGGTTTGCCTCAAAGAATGATGCAGGCTTAAAACAGCCCTGCTCATAGCTGCAGTGCAAAGCTGTGCTCAGTGGTAATTGTGACTTTAAAGTATGAAAGTGGAGGGCAAAGGTTAATGATGGATTCAAACTCCATCATTTTTATTCCATCCTTTCCAAGGGAAAGATAGTGGATTAGAATCTACTCTGAGAATTTTTCATTACCCCCTGTCCAAAACACCATCTGTGTAGAAATGTATTGATATGGAGGTTTTCGGCTTCTGTGAGGTTCTGGGTTTTTCACAGCTTTCCAGTCAGCTGTGCTTCTCAAGCCATGGAAAAATCTTATGTACTGGTACTGCTGGTGCAGGGAGGTGAAAAAGTAAGAGAAATGATTATGAGGAAAGGAGCATTTGAAGGACATTTGAAGATGGGGTAAGCAGAAACTAAATTTAGTGCAGAGAAATGGGGAAACTGTAGAAAAAGATGAGGAGTGGAGAGAGTAATCTGAGCACTAGGTAAAGAGATTAATCTTACTACTGGCTGTAACTGGCATAAATCTTGCAATGTGATGTTCTTTATTCAAATTCATAAAAGAGAGTAGTACCTTTTAAGCTTCTTTCTGGGCACATCCAAAGAAGTAATTCCTAAATAAATAAAAGCATAATTAACATACCTTCTTTAAAACCTCAAACCAGCAAGTAGGAATTTAATGCTGCACTTCCCATTTTACTGAAGGATAAACCCTGCATGAAAATAACCACAGCAGTCCAGATTTTGCAGGTCTTCAAGAAGCCTGCCACGTATTTCAGCACACATTAATCTTCATTTTGATCTCTAATATCTTGAAGCAATTTTTTACCTCTGCAGAAACAATGCAATCCTATTTTGGTGGCCTACACACTTGGCTGGAACTTTTTAACTCTCTGCATGAATCCTGTAGAAGAATAAATAGATTTCAGTATGCATTGCTTGCTGTATCAAGTTGCATCATTTATATAGGGAGAACTGCTTAGAGTGATCCTTAAGGAGTGAGTTTTTTAGACACCAAAACAACCTGGAAGTTACAAGTTCTAAAAACTCTGAAGTTCTAAAAAATAAATGTTTTTCCGAAAAAATTACTGGAGCTTCACTCCTCCTGCACCTTGCTCAGTTTTATATATCTTGAAGGAGGTTGACTTAATGTTAGGAATCTTGTAGCTGCTTGTCACTTTGAATGAGCATGCAAACTTAACCACCTTGGAAAAGTCACACAGCTGAAACATCTTTTTGTTTCACATGGATCTGTGTTTTCAAAAGAATCCTTCAAAATGCTATCATTTTTTGACTGATCCACACTGCTAAGGTCAGACATCATCAATCAACTTTTGAACACTTAACAAATCCCTTTATCTCACTCATAAATGTCAGCTTCTCTCTCCAGTGGTGTTTATGATTTTTGGAGATGAAAGCTGTGGTCTTCATATCATTTAGAAAATGCTGTTTGATATCTTTGAGAAATCTGTTTGACTTTGAACAAGTTGCTGCTCTAGTAATCTAATTAGCTGGATTTATACCAGAGTGGGCAAAATCCAGTAATTATATGTTGCATGTGTTTTTCTTTTTAACTAGAGAACTGAAATTGTTTGATAGTCAGGGAAAAGGTGTATCTGAAATTTTAGTAAATGAGTATTTGTTTGAATAGATGACAAATAGATAAGAAAAAGTTAATGTTAAAAATAATTTATTACATTTAGAAAAGATGCAACAGTATTTGAAGTAGACTCTGAGATCCATTTCTAATCCCATTTAAACTTTTAATACTCATCTCATTAATTTCAAGCCTTTCAGCTGATCAAGATAGCAAAGATTCATAGACAGTCCATGAATCCAGAATTTCTCAGAGATGGTAAAAACTTTGGACAGGTATGTTTACTAAGCATATGTAAGTCTCGTTAAGGGCTCACTGGGCTAGAAACTATCACTATTGCACTTAAAGGATGATTTCTAACAACCATGCTGTTGTCATTTGAGTACATCAAGACTCTAACTGAAATCTAGTCTCTGAATCTTCAATGTCTGCAACAAATGAAATTTAGAGAGAAGTTTTGTATGTTCTGTCATTTTTACACTTGAAATAGAGGAGAAAGACTATGATCAGCAGGGTGAAGTGATTTGCCTGGAGGTGTAGGCAGAGCTGATATTCAATACTAGATGTCCAGTGCCCAGTCCAGTACCTTATTTGTAGTGGGACTCTTTAATCCAGTGATGTTTGTGAGGTCCAGAGCCACCTCAGCCCTGGTACATCTGTGAAGACTATTGGCATAGTCTCGTCCTCCTTTATCAGAGCTGCTTCTCATGGACACAGGAGACCAGGTCTGCTGTTTGAAGGTTTTGCTTGTATTTCTTTCCAGAAGACAGATGGCAGCCGCTGTTACAACAAAAACCTTGGTGACAGTGAAATGCATCCAGGTGTGCCAGTTCTAGATGTCTGTGTCTATTTAGCCACAATCTCTGTGGTCTGGTTTGTTCTTTTTCAATTTTGCTGAAAATGCAGCTTGCAAGTTCTAGTGACAACTAATTTTGGCTCAATGGTCTGGGAAACCTGCTGATTTCAGGCTCTCCAAATTCTGTATTGAATCAGAATGAGAATTGAACATCTGCCTGTTTCAGGAGACAGGATTTTCTGGGACTGACCTTACTTTTAAGCACACATATAGCCCAAAAAGGCTATGCTTGTGTACATGCAGCTTGCATCTATGTTGTCAGATTTCCCAGAGACAGGTATGGCTGTGTTCCCTGATGCATAGTTAGAAGCTTTTAATTGTAGCTTCGTGTTGTTTTTCGAATAACAGACTAAATGAGGCTGAGCACTCTGCATAGTGTTTGTAAGTGCCATTTTGTTAGCTCTTTTTTTGGATGAAATCCTTGCCCTTTGACACTCTCCCAATCTCAAAACTGCTACTGAGAGCTGTAAATGCTCTAGTTCCATATGTGTCTGCAGCAGGATCCCTCCAGCATAAAAGCTTCAGAGGGCAGTGATTTTATAGGCAGGGCTGATGTGATTAGACACATCTACAATCCATAATGCAGTATGGACTCTGAACAGTGCTGTGGCCCATAGGACACCCTCACATGATTACCATAATTTGGGATGGCCCAAAGGTTGAATGAAGCAGCCAAAGGAGAGCACAAGCAGCAGTGCCAGCAGGTGACACAAAGTCTCTTTAGTTTGTCCTGTCCTTAGGCTCTGAATTCGACTCCTCTTTATGGATGTAGAATGAAATCTTGCCCTTATTTCATTCCCAGAATAATGCATAATGCTGCAAAATTGCATCAATTTCTTTTCAAAACTGTTGCAAAAGCCTTATCAGTGATAGCAGCTAGAGAGTACATCATTTAAAAAAATCCATCCTGTGCACAGCAAAGACAGGGGTTCAGCCTGTGTTGGCAGCTCTAAAGTGACTTGTATGACTTATTCCTATTTAATTAACTTAGTGTTTAAGTGTATGTGAGAAATTAAGATATTTTTCTCTGACACAGAGTGGGGTTTTTTTCCCCTTAAGAGCTGGAATATTATTCATGTGATGAGCTGTAACAAATCTGTAATGAGAAAGATGAATATAGAACAGTTCATTAGTTTTCTTTAAGAGCACTGATGCTGTAGATCTACATTAATTTAGACTGAGAAATGAGTTTTGATCTCTGTGCAGAGAACAATGTAATCACTCTTGTGCCTTTGTGCAGGGTATTTCTTTCAAAGGCAGCAGTGCAGGATCTAGCTATTCTGTGTCCATAGCTCTATTTTTTCTTCTCAGGTGTTACTGGCATCCCTTGGAAAAGTCTATATATTCAGTGCACATGTTGCTTCTTGAAAAGACCATTCCAGTTTTTAATGAATACAATATTTTCATGCACCACCAGTGATCACATTTGGTATCAGGGACAGGTTCAAAGCCCACACCCTATAAAGCTTCAAATATAAACAATGGATTGGGAACTTCAGAAGGTTCTGAAGTGTGTTTTCCCCTGTGAGAGCCTGTGACATTGCTGTTCAGTAATAAAGGATAATGTTAGAGACCCATAGCTAATCTTGACAAGATTGCTCTGCAGGCAATTTGAATGCCATTCCTTTCTCCTCTTTAAAAATTGTTTTTATTAGCCTTTCCAAAATATACATTCTAGGAGTCTGTAAACATTATGGGATAGCAATCTAGCTGTGATTTGATACAAACTAAAATTACCATCATCAGCAATAAGCAGAGACACCATAAAAGGGAAACGAAGCAGTGCTGCATATTTGCTTAGGGGCAAGGTCAAACGTGAGAGACGTCCCATCCTCTCTGCTGAGGAGGAGGAGGTGATTGAAAGGGTGATGGCCTGGGGTTTCACCAGGCTCCAGCAAATGTTTGGAGGGAAATAAGAAAGTCAACATACTATCTCTGCTTAAAAGAGAGCATAATGCAGGTGGGATGAATGGCCAGTGTGTTGTGTCAGGAAAAGTAAATTGTTTGATTTATGAAGGGAGCAGCATGACTTAGCATACAGGGGAAAGGCCTGTGGGAAGCAGAAAAACTTTGTCAGGGATCATCTTTGGTTTTTCCATTCACTGACTACCCAGACAGGCCTTCTTGAGCTGCTTTATAGGGAAGAATGTGGACAGGATGCTCCGAGGATGCACAGTACCTTGGGCTAACACCCGATGGCACCACCTGTACCTGCAGTGCTGCAGCAGGCTGGGAAGGGCTGGAGTTCATGGGCAGCACTGCTCTGCCCACACAGGTCATCTGCCTTGAGACTAGGGACTGCATCTTTAAGGAAGGCACAGCTGCAACTCCAGAGCTTAAGTTAGGGCCCCTCAAACTGGACTAGTGGTGCTAGCACACAAATGGTTTGAAGTCAATATGCAGGATTTTCCCCACCCATGTGCCATGCCACCTTTGCCATGGAGGGTATGGAGAACATCTACGTGGGCTTTGCCTTCTGCTGTGCAAGGGAAGATGGGGGTGCCCACTGCCACTGCTGTCCTATTGCTCCCACAGGATTTTCTTCTGTGATACCTAGGAAAGGCCTGGTGACAAGTGGCTGTAGATGGTGACACTTCTCATTGCAACAAGCGGATTCTAAGAGTCAATATCTCCTCACAGGCAAAGTTTTGTAAGACTTGAACTTAAACTCATTTGAACTAGGGTTTAAAGAAATCTATTCTAGAATGGGGAGATGCTTTCCTTCATCTTGTTCTTTCCTGTAAAACCACAGCAATTTCATCTTGGTGTGGAGGTGAGCTCATAGATCTTGTTGGGTGGAGGCCCTGTGGGCACATTTCACAGAATCACAGAATAGATAAGGTTGGAAGGGACCATAATGGGTCATCTGGTCCAACCTCCCTGCTTAAGCAAAGTCATTCTAAAGTACATTGCAAAGGACTGTGTCTAGCTAGATGGTTCTTGAATATCTCTAGTGAGGGAGGCTCCACGACCTCTGTGGGCAATCTGTTCCAGTGCATGGTCACCTGCACAGTGAAGAAGTTCTCCTTCATACTGAGGTGGAACTTCCTGTGCATCAATTTCTGCCCGTTGCCTCTTATCCTGTTGTCCTATTTCTACTTCTATCTCTTGAATTTGCACTCACTGTTTATTTGCTCACTGGATAGCTTTATGGTCTTGGGACAGGTCTTCTCTTTTTTGAATATGGAATAAGAAAAGTATTGGGAGAAGTAAAATAGAATTCAAGAGATGTTTTCAGGTCATCTGTTTATGCCTTATCAATTGCCACTACTCCTGAGAAATATGGTTACCTGAAGGCCTTTTTATTTATGGGCAGCCTCATCACTACTTAGTTTGTGGCTCTATTTTACTGCACCTGTCATCCACCCACCCACACCTCCTCCCACATGCAATCACAGATACAAAATGGTTCTGTTACACAGACCCAGATTGCATTGCAAACAAATAGGCTAAAATTACAGTTCAGCACAGTGCAGATGATTTGTAGCTACAGTGCAGTGGTGTATCATTTCAAGTTAGTGTAAGCATGTGTGTTGCCAGAGGGGATTTTAATTAGGGAGCACTTAGGCACACCTTTGCTGCCAGTGGGGACTGTGCATGCTGAGCTGTGTGACCCAAAGGAAGGTTGGACCTGAATTCCACATGCCTGATCTGATAGCCTTTTAGCATCACAGCTAGAGTGCTCCAGGGCAGGATGGTACCCAAGCAGCTACACCTTCATCAGTGTGACTCGCCCTTTGCTATAAGGACCCCATTGTCAGACTCTGCAAACACCGTTCTGTACTCCCAGTGGAGAACTTGGGGCTGTTAGGAAGTAGGTTGAAAAATGCATGGCAGGTTTTATGCATGGTGTGCTCAGATGGTGATGGGTGGGAGGATCGAACCCAAAGATGCATTACAGAGAAGTTAGAGACTCTCACAGATGTTCCGTGTTCCTGATGGGTTTCCAAGGTCAGTAGATTAACTCAACATATTTTCCCAACACCTAGAAGGAATTATGTGTTGAAAATGTGTTTGCTGTCAGTTGCAAGGTCGAGCTAGCCTAGGGGAGGCTTTAAAACTGCCACAGCTTGTGATGGACAGTGGGGCTTTATTTTGCAGAGCTGTCAGCGTCTTACATTAATTTGTTCTATCATACATGATTCCAACAAAAGATAAAAAAATAGAACTTTGAGATTTTTATTAAATGTATCCATATTCAGGAGTCCAGAGAAGATTGTTGTTGATTCTGTTGTTTTCTTTCAACTATTTTCTAGGTTAAATTTGGTTCTTCTATGCTCAACTACTGTGCTATAGTAATAATATATTAACTATGCTGATAGTGATGGCAGGTGATTGACACTGCCAACTTCTGTTGGATGTCTTACAGAGATATGTACAAGACTTGTGTTGTTGATGGCTTTACTAATGGGAATAGATTTTCTTTAAACACCATAAAACCTTCTAATTAGCTTGTAAATAGAGCACTACATTTTGAATAAGGGAAGTGTTAAATAAACCATAATATTTAAACCAGATTTTATTTCTGGCAGTTACTCAGACTCTAAAGATAAATTCCCTTTTGTTAAATCACAGTGAGGGCCTATTGTTGTTAGTCTTTGTGCAAATATATACTTACCTGTAGTCAAAGAAAGATGGGCAGGAGAGAACATGAAAAGGGTGAGGTGTTGTGTGTAAGGAGGCAGGGCTGACAAGGGACTCTCTGTAGGAGCAGTTTCACTTCAGTAATAATAATCCTTGAAGGCTGTTTGCACTGCTGCTTTGCAATGAATTGACCTCACATTGTCAGTCATCTTTTTGTAGAATTAATTCCTCTTCTTCCTAGATGAAGGTGATTTTAAAAACAGAATTGCTCAGATGATCCCAATTCTTCCAGACCAGGTCTGGCAGCCTCAGTGTGTTGGCACCAGGTTTGTATCTGTTTCTGTCTTGGAGGAAGCTGGTGCACCACCAATCCTTCTAACAGAGATGGTAGTACCTCTGCTCACTACAGTTCATGTAGAGCCTGGTCATACTGGAAATATAGATTGTTAAATGGGAAAGATAGGACAGGGTGTAAAGTGTTCCGGGAGGTCCGTCACATGTTTGGAATACCTGCACTGTCTCTTGTGGAGGAAGCCTCTCCTCACTTAGAGGTCAGAAATGCTTCAATTGTGAAAAAAGTCTAAGCTCATGCTTCAGAGAAGATCTCCATTACTTCACTGTTCCTTAGGAAGGATGAAATGTAAGATTTTGTAGGATGTGGAATTTTTTACAATTGTATCATGTGCAAAGTATCAAGTGGGGTTAAGAAGGGAAAGCCTTGGTGTAATTGTGTAATTCCCCTTTTGCAATTTTTCTTGGATTTCTGAGAAACTGATGTACCTGAGCTGCCTCTCCATACTTGTACGGACCCATGGAGGTGTACAAGTCTGCAGGTGTAAATGTGGCAAAGGGGAGCTGGCACTTTCCAGGGTTATTAGATGCTAAATACTGCCTTGGAACACCTGTGGTTTCATCAGAGGATTTGAGGAGGATAAAGGTTGTCCTTGAAAGTAATTTCCAAGTATATTTTGAAGACATCATATAGCTGGAGGTAGGATAATAACCTGTTTTGCGCAGAGTTAAGTGATCTCAGCTTGTCACACATAATAGTCTAGCCCTAAAATATAAATATACTGTAAAAAAGCCAAGATAAAATATTGGAAGAACTGAGTAGGGCAACT
>NW_008689980.1:166221-174966 GCF_000695815.1 Acanthisitta chloris | reverse complement strand
GGAGGAAAAAAAAAGAGATCGGAAAACCCTCCTTGGATTTTTTTTTTTTTGTTTGGCTTTTTTGTATCATGGAACTTTCATTGCCATCAATACAAGTTTGTTTTAAAGTTGCCTTGTCAGAAATGCAGACTAGCTGCTTTCACTAGGGTATGCCAAGTGTTTCTGCAGCTAGAAAACAGCCACTTTGTTCCCTCATCTCTCCCGCAAAGAAATGTAAAATTTTGGAAGGTTTGAGGTTTTAGATTGTTGTTTATTGTTTGTGGTCAGTATATGCAGTGAGTGGGATTTGTTGATGTGAAAGATCTTTTTCCCTGCAAACTGCTTCACCAGGTTCAGTCTTTGTCCTGTGGAGTGATCCAGCCTGGAGTCTCTCCATACTCTCCATCATCTTCTGTTATGTTTGTGGAAGTACCTGCCAACTACTCCACCACTAGTTTTGCAATTCATTTAAATAAATACATACTTTGCTGTATCCTCTCTGTGCTAAGCCAATTCTACTTCAACTGAGCAGTCCCTTTGCAAAATTTTGTGCATTCACAACTCAGCAGTTCTCACTCTCATAGGTAACACCTGTCACAGACTTGCATGTCTAAACTGATACCTAATTTTTCAGTGGAGTAAATGCTGACTTAATCTATGTTTCAGACATCTCTTGCTTACCCTAATGCAGAATAATTTAGGGTTAATATTGCTTGATTTGAGAATGAAGCAGTTGTTCAAGTTCGGGTGAATAATTCATTTTTCAGAGTTCTTCTAAGGAGTAGATGTTAATATTGTGAAGCTGCAGCTGATGCTACTAAAGCCATTCATGTTAAGAGAACAAATTGCCATTTGGCATGCTGAAAAATTAACCCAATTTACAGCATGGCTGAAGATGAACTCTCTCTGGCAGAAGCTATATTTAAACCACCAATGAGATAATTACATCTTGGCCTTCCAACACATCTTATGGAGCACAGATGTGACTGCTTTTTCTTCATAAATGAATACAGTTCTAACAACTTCTAAAAAAAAAAAAAGTGCTCCTTTTTTTCTAGATTTTGTGCATTTTTGTCATGAAAGTCTGGAATCTGAAACATAAACAATGCAAAACATGCATGCATGATGTGTCAGCTAAGGATTAAACCACAAGATAGACAAAGCCAAGGCAGTGGATGCTGTTTGTACATGAACAAAACTTTGGGAGAGTTAGTGCAAGTCCCATTTCCAAGCAGAATGAATATCTGTTGTGGGTGCAGCTGCTTATGAGCAGTTAGTGACTGTACAAGTGCATCTGAAAGGAAGTCTTGTGTTTTCATTTTTATTATTTTACATGGAAAACTCAGGTAGTTGCACAAGCAAACTAGAGTCATTTCTCTGTGATGTAAAAAAAAAAAAGGCCTATGATATTTGTGTCTTGTTTTACATAATTTTGAACATGGGTTTTTTAACTTTATCTGTTTAAATCAGCTGCAGGACCTCACAGCAATTGCTACTCCTGCAATTGAGCTGAGCTTTCCTGAGCAAACAAATTATCCACCAAAACAATGTCTTTGTGTTTCTAATAGAACTGGAACAAACACATCTCTTTTGTTCCCTTGTTTGTGCATGATCTGTGTAGAAGATGACAGTGCAGAGCAGGGAATGGCTTTCATCTGCTAAAATCCCTCCACCCACCAGGCTACAGGAAGATCCTGGAAGCACCCACCACCCTGCATAACCTTTTGCCTCCCTGCTGCCCTGCCTTTCTCTCATCTGGGGGAAATGGCAGCCCAGGCGTGATGCCTTGTGCCAGGTGAGAGCAATGAGAAGGCATTTGAACATTCTGGCAGGGTGTGACCAGGCCAGATCTGTCCTGCCCAGCTCAGTTGAGCTGGCACTGCTGGTCACAGGATGAAAAGAGACTCAGGAGGGGTAGGACAGAGTGGAGCATCCCCAAGGGAACTGGTATTTGTTGATTGTAATGAGTTTCTGTCACCTTTCTTTCCTCAACTCTTTGGTCTCACAGCTGCTCTTCCATGGGTGTTAGTAAGCTTGATGTCTTCCAGGAGCTCCTGAGCTTGCTGTCTTCACCAAGAGGGGCTGTCACTATGCCTGTTTAAAGGTTGTGTTCAATCCTTGCCCTTTTCTGAGGCTTTTTTGTTTGGGTGAAACTGGCTGGTTTTTATACCATGTATTTATATGTTTGTTGCAGAGAAAAGAAGTTATGTCCTACTCAGTTACAGAAGTTAAGCAGGTTAAATAAGCAGATTATCTTCCCATGCAAGGAACAGCCCTGTTGGCTTAACAAACCTGGGATGCAATTGCAAGGAGAGAAAAGGTGCTCTGTTCTTATAATAGTATCCAGTCCTCCCTCCAGTGTGTCAATCAAAGAGCACTCTCTGTACTCTGCATACCTGCAAATGTGCCTGAAATCCTGTTGTTTAGTCAGTGCTTGCAGGTGGTATTTGTGGAAAGGGTTTTGTGGCAAGTCATGTATTCAAAATGTCACACATCTAAGGCTTTCTGAGAAAGCTTGGGGTAGCTGGGATGCATTAAGATACTCTTAATCTCCACATGGTGCAACTACCCAGTAGCTCTTACATCACATGTAGCTAATTAAATGCTGATTTGTTTTCTTTGTAAGAAGATGGGTAAAATTGGGCAGAAACTGTTAGAGAACTTCTTTAGCTCAAAAAGGTGATGAAAACGCAGCTTTTGAGTTGGAGCTGATGAGCTCATCCACAGATTCCTTCAGGTTTGTCTAAGAAGAAAAACAGCATGAGAGGAGATGTAAATTGCATTTTCTGTTTTATTTTGAAGTGGTGTCTTAACCTTTAAATTGACCTGAACCTTATTAAGGCATCTGAATATCTGATGCTAATAATAATAGTAATAAAGGAGTCACTTTGTGAACTTCAACAAAAAGAACATCTTTGGGTATAATTTCCAATTATTTAGTTACAGCTTTTTTTGTGAGAAAAAAAAAAAAAAAAGAAGACTTTGATCCATGCAGCTCCATACATAAGTGAGTGGCTTAATGTCCAGAGAATTTACCTCCCAAACTGAAAAGCAGAGGAAGCTGAATTTGCAAAGAGGTTTTTTTCTCGGTTTTTTGTCAAAGAAGAAACAAACACAAGGGCAAAGCAGCATATGAGAAGTCACACCACATGTGGATGACAGGACTGAACATGTTACGTATTTGACTGTCTTGATCAGTGCTCCCTCTCACCTCTGCAGTAGAGGGAATCACCTGTCTGTAGCTGATTGATTGAGCAGAACTCGTCTTTGTGCCTATGCCATGCTGTAGTAGAAGGTTTGTGTTAAGGCTCATTCCTCATACTGGTGTAACACCTCTGCCTCCTCTTAGCCACAATTCACTGACAATCATTTATGCAAAACTGAGTTTTGTAGTGGTGTTGATTGGTTATGGTCTCTCAATGCTATTCAGTGTTTGCAGGTTAGAGAGAGACTGAATACATGATGGTTATCTACATGGCATTAGGTGTCTCCATTAAGTACTGATATTGACTTTGATTATGGAAAAATCAGATTTCTAAGGCTCCAAATGCTAGTTCTGAGATTTGCCATTCAGTGGGATGTTGGTGTAGATTTACACTGTGGGGAATGCTTTCCAGTTCCTGGCTCTCTACCTGTGGGAAATACCAGATCCTCTAAACTTCACTCAGATGGTCTACCCAAGCATGGGAACTGATCTAATAAATAGGGGTTAAATAGGAGTGAGTTGCTGCGTAGATTTGGTGGCTGGATACCGGAACTCTTCTTTGACCTTGTGAGTGCCACTTAACTGCTGTGTGCCCATAAAGTAGGCATAATTGCTCTATGTCCATAAAATGAGTATTAAAGCTATCTCACAAGGCTAATTAATGTTGGCAAAGTGCTCTGGGGCCCAGAGATAAAAGGGGTCATAGACTATTGGTGCTAAATCTGAGATCTGTTTGTTGGTAAAGTAACTTCCCTCAGTCACTGCACTCCTGTCTTACTGTCTAGGATCAGAATGTTTCTTGCTTAGTAATTTGAGTCCTTGTAGGTCTGGAGATAGATAGCTCATCAGCTGTATGTCACTACAATTAGTGGCACTGAATAATCATTTTCTGTAGGGATTCCTTGAAAGTGTTTCTTGTTAAGTTTGAATTGTCTATGCACTTAATTGCCATTTGGTGTGGGAAAGTTTTGAAAAGAGTTCCACTGTGATGAGTAACTGGAACCATAGGCCATCTCTTGTCTCTCATCAGCTGACCTAATCAAATGTGTGGTGTGCAGTCTTAATTGAATTGGGTCCGGCATGACATGGGTAAGCTCTCCTCTCCACTCCCAGCCTGCATTTCCAAGCTTTCAGGTAAATCATGCTCGTTACATATAGGACTTGTGTGTTTAAAGCAGAAGGTTGTATGGATTTAAATACTTCACTGATTCTTGCTGTTATGGTCAGAGGACAGTTGCTGCTCGTAAATGCCATAAATTTACCCTAGTTGTCTAGAGATTCAAAATGTTATTCCTATTTTTATGGTTATGGTCAGCTGATAAAGTTTCAGGCTTCTTTGTGAGAACAAGGTTGGAATGTGTAAAATGGCCTATCAAACTGCATTTTCTTAGCTTGCATATGTTGATTTCCTTGGGAGAAGCTGCAGTTGTGGTGTTCTTAGACTGAAGCCAGATGGTTAAATATAAACCATTTTCCTTGAGCTTTTCCTTTACTTTGTGCATGGTTCTGTCTCTGTTGTACTTGTGCATCCCAGCCAGTAGTTCAAAGTGCTGCTTGTTTTCCATGGCTGTCTTCATCATCTCTGTCAGGTCTCTACATGCATTGTTCCCAGCTCCATGGCCATGCTGCTTCAGGGGGTGGCCACGGGCTCAGGATCTGAAGGCAGGTGCATGTTAGTGGTGCCAAAACAAGCAAAGTCCCCAAAACCCACAAACCCCAAATGCTGCAGTAGTTTATGTAACTGGATGATGAGCTCTGGCAGCTTCTGTCTGTGGCAAGAAGATGCTATGCTTCCCTTCATCTCCTTTGGAAGGGAAAAGCACTGTCCACAGCTGAGGCAGAGGCTGAAATAACTCACATGAAAGGAAGTATGAAGCAAGGCAAGGAATCAGGCCCAGCTATTCCAAAGATCAGATTGGGATCAGGCTATTAAAGCATCCCCTCTTTAAAAAAATCTGTTTTCAGCTGTCACAAATCTGAAAAAGAATTCAGGCCTGGAAAAGTTGAAGTGGAAGAAGGCAGCCTGGCCTGCACACACATGGCCCAGGAAAAATTCAGGCTGTTGTCAGTCTGTGCCTGTGTGTGCATCCACACTTCTGTGTGCCTGTGAAAGAGGAGAGGGTGAACTGCTCAAAGCAGGAGTTGTTTCAGGATGCTGGATTGCATTTGTCATGGTAGATGGGAGATATGGTACTGTGGGAAGATGTGTTCCCATGGTAACTGATAGCTGTTTTACCCATAGCTGGAGTGGTGTGCCTTTCCTATGGTCCCTTCCCTTGCTACAACTTTTTCATCCAACGTTAAGGGCTCATTATGTTTGAAACAGATTGATCTGGATGCAGGAATTTTTCAACATGAGGCATAGGAGGAGGGCTAACCTGGTTTCTCTTAGCTGTAAAAGTGCTGTGGGAAACCACATGATGCTTTATGGGCATTGGAGATTTTAGCAATAGAACCATATTTACAGTGTGACTGTGGGACTTGCAGCTCATGTGTTTCTGATCATTTGCTTGAACAATGAAGTAACAACTCAACCAATGTCTTGTTTGAGCTTGGGAGCTTTGTACCATGACCTTTCTCTGCTTTAGCATCATGTCTCAGGACCTCAGCCTACAGAGGAATTAGGTCTTAGATATTAAGCTCCCAGTTATCCCTTACATGTAACTTTGGGAAGTAGAGCCTCTGAGAATTAGCTCTACACCATTATCAGGCTGAGTATGGGACATCTACCTCCTTCCTGCAGGGGAACTGTGCATAGTATTATGTCAGGGTAGCATCTTCCTCTGGAGGTTGAAACCTGAGTGCCAAAACACTCCTTTTTGCATCCAAGGTCTGCAGCTTGAAGCCCTCTCAAAGCAGGACTGTGTGCAACTATCCCTTCACGGAACCTTCACTCCAGAGAAGGTGGAGTTGATGTTAAGCTGTCCCTTTTATGTGCCCTCTCCAGCCTGACTTGGGAGGAGTCTGAGAGAAGTGCAGTGGACACTTTCCAAAAACTGAAAACTCTTATAAAGTAGTAAAAAGGTTTAGTGCAAATCTCTCTCACTTCAAATCTGTCCACCTACCTGAATCTTATCTTTCTTGTTTTTGAAAATGCAGCAGAGGAACAAATCTCATTTTGATGAAATTACATCTAGTTCCTTATCCACCTGAGTAACTCACTATGCTAAAACTATGCTAGAGAAATATTAAAGCAGAAACAGAAGAAGAGCTCAAGAAGCTGACAGTGATTTGTGTCTCATTGTGCATATGTATTTCTGCATCTCCTTGAATTATTGATTAGCTATTATTTCAGTAATTGATTTTTCTGCAAATTTGCACTGCCCTTAGAGAAACCTGCAAGAATGAAAATGTTCATTTTTATTGCTGAAACGATCTAGTATGTCTTTAATGGCTTTTATGAGGTGATCCTGCCCTTTTATAGCACTGCTGATCTATGGAAATTCAGTGCCGCTGATTTAGTTAATACTGATATATGTGAGAGAAGATGAGGCCTTTCATTGCTTTGATACATTTCTCTCCCTCCAAGCAGTAACTGTTGTGCATTTGGCAAGATATTTTTCTTGTGCATTTAAACATGGAAGCTTTTTTAGTAGTGTCATACAAAGCTTTTGTCATGGACATGAAATTTCACGCAGCAGTAGGTTTATCTGAGTGACTTTTAAGTCATGTAGCAAGGTTAAAGACAATCCAAAAGTATGAAGTACATGTAACCACATTACATTAAATACTTGCTGTTTGTAATATTTCTGGTCATTTCTGGTACAGGGAAGGAATTAAATTTGGATATTAATAAGTGTCAGATTATCAAAGACAAATTAGTCTGTTTCAAAAGAGCATCAAAACAGCTATACTGGGCCAGGGAAAAGAACTGCCCTGACTCAGACCAGAGCTCAGTCCTTCACTCTCTTTTCCCAAAGCATTTGGTACTGGCCACTGTAGAGCAGCAGCAGTATTGCTTTTCTTCTGGCAGGCAGCTGTTTGGGTACTGCTTGAGCCAGAGGTTGTATCTGCCTCATTGTATTTAATAGCCCATGATGGACCTTTCTTCCATGAATTTCTCTAATTGCTTTTCTTTTAATCCATTTATGCTTTTGGCTTTCAAAACATCCTGTGGCAATAAGTTCCACAACTTAATTATGTAGTGTATAATAAAAAAAATAAAATTGGCCCCTCTTGTTTTAAGCAAACTGTCTGACCATTTCATTTGGTGCCCCTTGTTTCTTGCATCATGAGAACTGTTGTTCCTGTTCACTGTCTCTGTGCTATTCTTGATACTAGACCATAATCATATTCTTCTCCACAGTGATCTCTCTTGCAGGCTGCAAAGGCCTCATCTGGATAATCTCTTCTAGTAAAGAAACTGTTTTGTACCTCTGCTATTTATGTCTTCCTTCTCCCTGTCTTTTTCTAATTATCCCAAATCCATTTCCAAACTGTGCACAGTGTTGAAGATATGAGCAACACTCTGTTGATATGCAGAGAGATGATGTTCTCCGTTCCTTTGGTAATCACCCCTGACATTGTTTTTCCCTTTTACCATCCCCAAGCATTCAACTTGGCGCTTTTCAGAAACCATGTAATGGTTTCAAGATCTCTCTCCTGAGTAATAATGGGTAATTTAGATCACATAACTGTGTATGCACAAACTCGATGGGTTTTATCTACGGATAGCCTGTTGCATTTACTGACACCCTATTTCCCAGTATCCCAAAGCAGCTTTCTTCCTTTCTGCTATTTATAGCATTTATCTTTGTCTAACGGGTAGAACTGAGCAGATAATGCATGTGAAGATTTTTGCCTCAGTTGTTGCTTGCTTCAGTTGGATTACAGTATCTTCAAATTCGGGTTTTACCACTGCTGTACAAAGCAACACCAAGTGTTACCACTTGGTAAATGAGTAATTTGAGTGAATTAAAGGGGTAAATGAACCATTTGCTCAAGCAAAGAACCACACTGTTTGTGCTTTTCCTGGCACCCAAGCCAGCTCTGGACTTGTAACCTAGCCCTGCACTATGCTAGCATGTCTGTACCCACGCAGAATCTGGTCAGAGAGGAAAGTTATCTCCCAGTAACACCTTCCTCTCTGAGTGATAAAGATTGTAGCTAACAATACCGTTTTAAAAAAATAAAACTAAGGGTTATATGGCATATATATGGCCTTAGTATGGCCATGTAAATTCATTAAATAAAGGCATGAAAAGTGGGTGAAGGCTTTTTTGTGCTGTCCCTCACGAAGGCAAGGCAGGAAATGCCACCAGGGCAGGGAAAGCAGAATGTGAGTAGGACAAAGGGTGCAGAGAGGGACACTTCATTCCTCCAGCTCCTTCCTTACCTCCTGGTGCACAGACACAACTCTGCCTTAGTATGGCCATGTAAATTCATTAAATAAAGGCATGAAAAGTGGGTGAAGGCTTTTTTGTGCTGTCCCTCACGAAGGCAAGGCAGGAAATGCCACCAGGGCAGGGAAAGCAGAATGTGAGTAGGACAAAGGGTGCAGAGAGGGACACTTCATTCCTCCAGCTCCTTCCTTACCTCCTGGTGCACAGACACAACTCTGG
>NW_008689980.1:108815-166195 GCF_000695815.1 Acanthisitta chloris | reverse complement strand
CTCCCTCCTGTTTCTGTATCAGTGCTAAACCAATGAAAAGGTTAAAATCCATTTTACTAGCATTTGAAGTGCTGAAAGTGCAGTATTTCTGGAAATGGAAAATTTGTGTGCTGTGACTGACTGTTTGATGGGAAATGTAAAACTGAGTAGCTTGGTAAAATATCCAAATAATCTATTTTCTCTGACCCTCTGGCTTTCCAAGTAGTAAAGCAGTAACCAAATTTGGTTCCTCAGAGGCTTGCATGGCCATTAGGTATTTAGCATTGAGTAAATATTAGCATTCATGATCTGGTGGATTTGTGGTACTGTGTGTGATTACCGTATTTTATTAAGAGGTGTCTTTAAACATCTGTGTGATAAATAACTGCAGCATTATGTCAACTTCTATCTGTCATGTGAGTTCAGACACCACCAGAAAGGCAGTCTTTCTTCATGGCAAATGCATGTTTTTGATTTTTTTTTCTTCACCAGAGAAACAAGCAGACTATTGTGCTCTGTAGCTCTGTGGTTATTGTCCTGCTGCTTAACACTAGGGGATCAAGGTGGAGGGAGTGACTTTAAAATTATTGTTGCTGTCTATTAATTTATTTTTTCACTTGCTCCCATTATTATCCAGACATAAAAGTTATGACTTCTTGGGTAGAAGAGCCATTAAGTGCTGTTGATAGAAGGTGACAGAGACTGCAGCTTGGCTTGCTCTGGCACCAAAATTAAAACTGATGAATGCATAACTAGACCTGAGACAAGCCACAAAGAAAAGCAGGGAAAACGTCAGTTAATAAATACAGTACATGAAATATCTGGCAAAGAGCCTTCCCTTTTACCTACCACTTGTCATTCCCAGAACATCCACTGAAGATAAGTTTATAATCTCTGAATCTATTGTATTATTTATGTGTGTGTGAAAGTTAATATTGGGGGAAAATGGGAATGCTTCCATTTCCAGGTTTTGGATGACTAAAGGAGGAAAGGAGGGGCATGGTTAGGCATAACTGCACATGAGAACCAAAACAGTTTTCTGAACCCAAGAGTCTTTCAATAGCATATTAGCCAACTAATCCCTTGTGGATATAACTTGTATTGATCTCGTTAATGGACCTCTAACAATGAAACTTCCCAGCTGCAGATGGCTTACAGACAAGTGGAGAATACACAAAAGAGATTTACCTTGTTGACTGTATTCCATTATGTTCTAATGTATTACTATATATAAACATAGATGGATTTTTTTTTAGCCTGTAACCCTTGAACAACTAAACTGGACAAACTGGTAGAGGAAATTGTTTGCCTAGGAAGGCTTTTGTTAGATTATTTCTGAATCACCAACATTTTACAATAGAGAGACTTTTAAAATATACATTTATGAGGGATGGTACAGCTAACTTGTATTTCAGTCTGATAAATATTCAACATAACATTTCAGAAACATAATAATGAGAAATAGAAAAGCATATGTTGAGAACAACTGCAAGGGAAAAAAACCCAGCATAATTTTGTACTTCAACAAGGCTATATATAGAAAATGAATCATTTCACCCACCTGTGAAAAAGGAATGTGGCCAGTTACTAGAAGCATATCGCACCACTGTGCAGCAGTTCAGGGCAGGTAACAAGATAAAAATACCCCAGCCCATGGCTACAAATGGCTGTCAAAGGCAGGTCCTCCTGTTCTGTGCCTGCTCTGATAAGGAAAGTTTGCCCTCTGCCAACAGACCATTAGCTGCAAACTTCAGGCAGAGGTTTCCTTTCCATTGCCCTGCAAGATCAAAAGCTTCCCAGTCTAAAGCTCAGAGTAGATATGCATTTCTTAAAACAAAAAACAAAAGATGAAAGAAATTCTTCAGCTTTGGTTGACTGCTTTGTCTCTCATTGCTAGGCCAAGATTTAATTTTGCATGCTGCTCTGTCTGTCACGTGTTTCCTCTGAGTCAAAGTAAATTAGAAAGAAGAGAAAAATGCTGCTATTGCAAAAAGCAAGGTCAAATGTGCATCTGGTCATGCTTATGGAAGCACTGGGCATGATTTAGTATCTGTGCTTTTCTGGTCCAGGGTAGAGTCATAACTCTTAATCATTTTCCTTAGATTAGGAAGAAGAAAGACTCAGATAGCATCAGAGTTGTGCTGGTTTTGACTGGGTTTAAGTCGAAGAGTTAAGGAGTGGATATGTTCTCTTGAATTCTGTATGGGAGAAGATCCTTAAGAGAAGCTTCAGAAAATCCTTCGGCTGTGAAGGAGGTTGTGTTGAATCCAAAGTTGATTGGCTGCTGCTCTGGGTCCTCCCACTTGCACATGTTCCTGTGCATATTGTAATTCAATGCTTAGAAAAGCGTCACCAGGGCAGCACTGTTGGGCACAGAGGTGAAGGTTAATGGGATGAAACGTGACTGTGTTATGGTGTGAAAGTGATGGTTGGTTACTTCAATCCCAGACGTGGATTTGTAGGGAAGATTTCTGCCCAAGTGAATTATGTGAAATTATTCGCAAAGCTGACAGTTATTAGTAGCAGACCTAATTGGAACACCATGGGAGGATTGGAAATTTCTGCAAAAGAGGCTGAGTGGTTTTGTCAGCTGTATGTATGCCAGTAAAATGCTGACAGTTTGGGGATCCAAGACTGCATATGCTTAAACAGCAAATGAAGTCCTGCTAGCATGGCTGTATTTCTGTGAACAGTTTGTCAACTCCTGGAGCTTCACCCTGTGCTAGTTGATTTTTTTCTAGTAAATTTATGGTCTACTAGAAATAAATCAGAGTTGTGCCCTGTGTGTAGTCATGTCTGGAGTGCAAGTGGACAGTGCTGGTGGTTGGGGCTCTGGGGCTTTCCTCTTACCTTTTAATGCTTAGTGAAAACGTTTTGGGGGAGTTGACCCTGCCTAGGGGAAAGGGAAACTGGAAAGCCCCTCTATACCTTCTGGATCGTGGAGTACTGATGGGCTTTGTTCTGAGTTTGACTTGCAAAAAGCGAAAGTGAGTTATTTATGTTAGGGGGAAAAAAACCTCAACCCTGACAGTTTGGAGAGAGGATTGGGGTTTTTGAATCTGAAGGAATGTGGGTTTGTACCTCAGGAAGAGACCGGTCAACTCCCTCCCTGTGTCTTCTTGTTTTCTGTCTAGTGCTCAGTCTCTGGTTGGGCCCAAGCCAAGGGGGATGCAGCTTCCATACTGCTGGTGAGGGGAGACCTTCAGCCACAGCCCTGAACATGGGATGGGAGGAGGAAGCAGACTAGCTCCTTGAGCTCTTCCTCACACCCCACTCTATCCTTCGGGCAGATCTTAGAAACAAACTTTGACAGGCTCTTCTGTTTCTTTTTGGGACTTTCAGCCTGATTTTCTGAGCAAATGAGGCTGGGTGTTCCCACTGTCTGTGAATTCACCTTGCTCCCTCACCAGGATAGATTTAAACCAGCTCACTGGTTTTCTACCATGTTTGATAACGCAAAAGAGATCTCAAAGGTTAAAGGCTCCCAGGACTTGCATAAAATAGCATCTGGGTGGAGGAAGGCAACCCAAATTCATGCCCTGATGAGGGAAAGGCAGGCAAAACTCAGGACTGGAAGCAGCAGTTGGCTGCCCAGTCTGTAGGGGGTGGTGGCCCAGTGGCCATTGCTGTGAACCAGCCCTGGCAGGTCCTTCCTTGCCAGGAGACAGGGGAATGGGGTACCACATAAAGAGGAGGAGACAGAGGGTTACATGTAGGTGTGTAAATCATTGCCTCCTTGTGTACCGAAGTTTGGCAGTAGGGTAAGGGTATGGCCATAACCTAGGAACATGAAGTTACTTCTGCTGAGCCTTGGAGGAACACGATGGTATCCGTGCTCTTAATCTCTTCCCATGACATCCTCTAGAAGGTAAAGTGTTTCATCAGGGACATGAGGCAGTCATGTGAAAGCCCTGTTTGTGGCACAACTTCAGTAGAGCCAGCATAAACCTTTCTTGCACATTCCTGGAAAGCTGAAAGCAAAGCTGTCATTTGTTATGTCACCTGTGGCTCCCTTGGTACTGTGAGAGTTTGTCCCTGTCAGTCTGTGTGCAGATGCATCCTCTGGGGGAAGGCAGATGTGTCCTGAAAATGCTGTAGTGACAGGGAAGCAAGATAAGGTAATGAGGTGGGACCATGGCTTTCTCTGGAGACACTTTGCAGCTTGCTCTGAGCACTGCAAAGCCACTTTGGTGCAGCTCTTCCTCCAGAAGTAACTGCATGGTGACATGGGACTTCCCAGCCAGGTGTCACCATGGGGAAGTTCCCTGCTAGCCTGAGGATGAGTGACGTGACTTCCAGGAGAGGGGGCAGTAAGAGGAAGCCAAGTTTGTATGAGGTGTTTTTTAACTGCGAGTTTCAGAAACTTTGAGCAGTTGTTTTCCACCAAATTCTCTCCAAACTGTGGAGACCTGACAATTGTTTGAGATCAAAGTGATGCCATCCATGAGCAGTGTTGCTAGTGAAATCCACTTTTTTAAACTTAAGAAAATATTGTACTAATGCATTGCCATGTAGTGTGTTAGCCAGAGAGGAATGTTTCTTCTTCAGCTTAAGTGTTTGTTTTTTTCAAAAATAAGCAATGTCTCATGGGTAAAGTGCATCAGTGAAAATATCTTAATCTAGATTTTGTTTGTAGCCTCTGTTCTACTTTATTTTATTTTCCTTATCTTGGGAGATGTACAGAAAGCTTTCAGAAACAATCATTTATTTTGGAAACAGAAAGTAAAATAACTTAGCACAGAATCTTTACAACTACTAAGCATCTGCATCTCCCAGTGGTATGACTTGAAGGTTCAGTTATGGCACTCAAACCTGACAGATTTGGGGAAGCAATGTTCAATTTTTCACCAGGGTATGCTTTTCTCATATGCAGCTGAAAAAACAGAGTTTATACTGAAGTAAACTTTTTAGGACTTCTCTGATATTAAACATGTGTAAACTGCTTGGAAATCATTTGATGACAGAAAGCATTTATAAAAGTTTTGTTATAAATTCAAGTTTTTCAGAGACACTGATTCATAATAGAGTAAATCTGGCTTTAGGTCTTCTAATACTCTAGTATCAAAGCCACCGTGGTGATGATAATATGATGCATAAACCATGTGCTGCCTGTTGAAGGAAAGATGATGTGGACTAATTTTGTCCTGACAAACTTTCTAGAGTAACTACTGAGAGATGGCCTGAGTGGATCCCACAATGGTGTTTGTGGAGTCCCAGCCTAAGGTGTACAGAAGCATTTATCAGCTTCTCCTCCTGAGGGATTTTTATTAGCACAGATTTTAGAATATGGAATAGCCTGAAAGTCTTGATCGTGGGATGTCATTCTTCAGTGAACAGAATGGTATTTCATGGGTAGGGCTTCTTTGTTTAATATCTACTTTTCGCCCAGAATATCTGCACTTGGGTTTTGTACATTGTGTGGGAATTGTGAAAGTTTGCTAGTCCAAGAAACTAGAGTGTGAGCTCACTTCTTGGTAGGCATTTCTTCAAGATAAGAGCTTTTTGGGGTCTGGTTCCCTCCTTTGACAGGTATTCAGTTTGCTGCTTGGATAAATTTAAGGTTTCTGTTATGCTGTTCTGTAAGGTATATGTTTATAATTCCCATTTTTATTTTTAACCAAACCACATACTGGAGAGCTTCCTCAGGAAGCTCTGCTAAGCATTTGTGTTTCAGGACAACTGTAGGAATACGCAGAGCTGCTGATGGCAATGGAAGTATAGTGAGCATCTGTTGTGTTTGTAATAGCTGTAGAATAGTGTAGTAAAAACCCAGGGATGCAGCTTAAGTGATCCAAAATAAGATACAGATCTCGAATCAGCCTATAATTCAATTTTTCTTTCAGTTCATTGTGTTTCACAATACGAATAGTCAGAAGAAAAGGAACACAAAGCAGATCTACTTATAGCTTGATGTTCTATCTGCATACAAACCAAACATGTTAAGCTTGGCACACAGTCTGTATTCACCACGCTGGGTTGTAGCTGTGTGGCTTCATAGAAGAGTATTTACAGTACATGGTTAGTATTACATTTACCAAAGCCTCAGTCATCTGGAACGTGTTCTTCTTTCCACATTAGCAATCCTGAAGTTAAATTTCCCAAAATATTTTTGTTTCTATGCCTTATTAATTCCATGAGCAGCAAACTAGCTATTGGAGGGCTGCTTTCAATTGCTCACTCAAAAATACCTTCGTGTCAGCCTCGCAGTCTTGCAGAGCCAGTTTTGCTGTATCACTAATTGTGTTTCTCCAACATTTTAATGTGTACAACTACTATAAATATTATAGCAGACAATGACTTCCAGAGGTTTTTTTAGCTATAATTAGAAACATTTACTAGTCCTGGGCAGAGGAAAGATGATCCCTGACTCCTGCAAGTCGTGCAGGCAGGAGCTGGTGGTGTAAGCAGTGTTGTTCTTTACTCGGGTAGTAGCAGCCTTGCTTGTTGCAGGTAATTTTACTGTAACAGTATAAGGTACAATGTCTGGCATAGATGCACCACCTCCTGTTACAGCAACCTGCTCCTGCAAAACCTTCTGTGTTTTTTATTACAAATGTAGCAAGAGAAAAAAATGTTTTTGCTGGAGTGATATTTGTATCTTGGGTAGGGGGAAAAGGGTTCACTTCAGAGTTTATCCACCAAAGACTGTGTCTGTAAATTTTGTTGTCCAGCAGATAATAATAAGCAGCACATTTCTGTTGAGAGTGCCCTTCTGTTTCATCGCATCATCCGCCTCCCCTGGGAATGTCATACTGTTAAAAGCTAAAAGGACATTAGCTTTTCAACAACATGCTTACTAAATTTTAAGAGTGGAATTTAAGCATGGGCTTTTCGGATTTTCTAGCTGTATTTCTGTAGGTGGGTGTAAGTGTACCTCAGGGCAAGGGTGTAGAGAGGCCTGTAGAAACTCCAAATAATGGGATAGGCAGGCTCATGGTTATCTGATGTAGATTACTTTAGTCCTGCAAGTTAAGTTGGTTTGCATCTAGCCCTGGTAGCTGTCTGCCTTGATTGTCATCCAATTTGTCCCAAGTTATATACAAACAAACAAAGCATCCATGTTTTTCTCTTCCTTTTTGAAAAAAAGTATCTATCAATTGAGTTATTCTGTGGTACATCACCTGTTTTAGCACTGCACTGTAAAAGCTCCATGGTAAATTTTGCCTGCCTCTGCCCTTAGTGTGTGTGTTACAAGGCAGTTGTTGCTCCATGGGTGTCAATTACAAGGGCTGTTCAGCAAGTGGAGGATGGACTGAGAGAATCCATGATAGACAAGGCACACAGTGAATGATCAAAGGACATCTTGGAGCATATTTTGCAAGTCAGTCCACTCGGTGGCAAAGTGAGTTTCTGTTCAGTTGTTCTAAATGCCACCTCAATGGCAAAGAAACTGCTGATTGTAATCATTGTATAAGTTTTCTTCTTCACACCAGTGCATGTTACTTCAGTGATGCTCAGGTGAAGGAAACCTTTCCTCAGCTCCAGTTGTTGGTCAGGTGCCAAGGGTCTGTGAGCCACTGACAGCTTAGAGAAAGAGAGCTTTGGTTTCATGTGTGCAGTCCATGTCTAATACAGGTTGCATGTATTACCACACATTGCAAGCAGAATTTTTCTTGTTTTTCAAGTGAAGTAGTTAATGTCCTAAGATGTGTCATTGTTATCAAGAGCAGAGAGTAGTATTCAGTTGGGTTGATTTAGCTGTGAAGGCTGTTTTCTCAGCCTAATGAGCCAAGTAGGAGGCTTTTCAGGGGGCAATTCAGAGCATGTACAGCACAGCTTCAGGTTTGAATCACTATCCAAAAAAAGCACATTCTTCTGAATCCTTTTGCAAAGTCATTTCAGCTTTTCTAAAAGAACCAGAAGCTGAGAGACTAGCAGCAAGCTGGAGGTGGGCTTTGCTTTTTGCTGGTTTGTTCTTTCATTTTTCCCCTCCCTCCCAATATCACCTTGGGTTTGTTCCTGAAGTCCTTGAGAATCACAGAAATGTGATGTACCCCTGGAAGGGACTTCAAGAAACTACACAGCTTCATTTTTCATGACCCTTTCCCTTTTCCTGCGACAAAACTGAACATCCCAAGGTGTTCCTGAAAGCTGTTTTTTTATTCGTAAGTATTTTTGGTGAGGGCAGTTCAACAAGTATTCCTGGGACACATTCCCATCCGTAACTGTCCATATTTAGGGAAAAGTTCCCTAGGGTATGACCTAAATAAACCTTCTCTTCTGCAAGTAGAGCCAACTACTTGTCTTTTACTCTGTAAATGTGATGAACAATTAATTGCTGTCTGCTTTAAATATCATGAATATATATTAAGAGTTAATGCACTCCTCTCACATTCCTTTTTCCTAAACTAATCCAGATCTTTCACCCTCTACTTCTAGTAATTATTCCCCAGTGCTTTCATTTTCTAGAGAGAATTGCAACATTTTACTTTCCCACTTTGATGAGTGTTTAGTATTAATGGGAAGTTCTTGAAGATGATTGGCAGTGGTTCACAGTTTTGTGTTTTTCTGATTTAATTCAGTACTGGTTTTCACCACACAATGAAAGCATGGATTGCTTTAGTCTCTCTCTATCATTAATTACATTTTTCTCCTTCCTTCTGATACACTTACAGAATTTTCTCTTTTCATCTTTCATGCCCCTCAGTACTTGTATTGCTCTTGTGATGCAGGTTCTGATTTCGTCACAGGAGAGCTTTGCTGTTATTTTACATTTAGGCTTAGCCATAAGAAGTTGTTTCTGTGTTGAATTTGCAAAACTTCTGAATGTAAGCAGCTAACAGCTTCTTGTGTACTGCCCTGCTTCCACCCTTTCTCTCTGGCAGCTTTTCAGTGGTTTCCGACTGAAGTTTCTGTTCCAGGAGCCAGGCCAGCTGGGTCCCTGAATTTACTGAAGCCTTTTTAAGTCCGTCATCCTCATTCTGTTGCTTGTATTGTTTGCCTCCATACTCAGAGGATAACATCCGTATCAGTGACCTTTCCCTTCAGAACCCTCAGAAAGTTCTTCCCTGTCAATCAGAACTACATCAAAGTCAACCACCTCCATTCCAATTTCCTATGGGTTTGAAAACAGGGTTAGTCCCACTGTGAGTCTCCTCTGAATAAATTCAAGAGTTCGAGGTTCATATTATTTAAATGTAGATATGGAAAACTGTTGATTCCTAAAATCTTGGTGTAATCTTGACAGTACTTCTGGGTGGTCATCTAGACAAGTAGACAGGTAACAGGTACCAGTAGGGCAATTCACCTCAGTAGGGGAATAAATTTTGCTGGAGGTGAGATTCTCCAAGGGCAGGGATGGAAGAAGTGAAGAATAACAGTTTGCTTGTCTGAAAGCTGCTTGTTCTGCCATGCCAGTTCAATAAATCATATTGGCTCAATTTAGAAGCTCTGCTTTGTCTTAGAGGATGGATTTACTTCATCACAACAGTCATGATTTAACCCCAGCAGCAACCAAGCCCCATGCAGCTGCTCACTCACTCCCCCACCAGTGGTATGGGGGAGAGAATCATATGGGTTGAGATAAAAGCAGTTTATTAGGGAAAGCAAAAGTCATTCACACAAGAAAAGCAAAATAAGGAATTAATTCACTGCTTCCCACAGACAGGAGGTGTTCAGCTATCTCCAGGAGAGCAGGGCCCATCATGCATAATGGTTTCTTGGGAAGACAAATGTCATCACTCCAAATGTATCCCCTTCCTTCTTCTTCCCCCCACCTTATATACTGAGCATGATGTCATATGGTATGGAATATCCCTTTGGTCAGTTTGGGTCACCTGTCCTGGCTGTGTCTCCTCTCAACCTCCCATGCACCCCCAACTTCCTTGCCAGTGTGGCAGTATGAAAAGCAGAAATGGCCTTGGCTCTGTGTGAGCTCTGCTCAGCAATAACAAAAACATCTCTGCATTATCAACTCTGTGTTCAGCACAAATCCTAAACATAGCCCCATACTAGCCACTGTGAAGAAAGTTAACTCTACCCCAGCCCAAACC
Organism: Acanthisitta chloris; assembly: GCF_000695815.1. Classification (NCBI taxonomy): domain Eukaryota; kingdom Metazoa; phylum Chordata; class Aves; order Passeriformes; family Acanthisittidae; genus Acanthisitta; species Acanthisitta chloris. Next base: position 156,224 of record NW_008689980.1, on the reverse strand, counting down.
AGCACACCACCTCAGTAACAGCCTATACTGGTGCTTCTGAGTAGGTGGTGGGGAGGGGGACAGCATGCATGTGCCCAGTGACACTGGAGTGTAGCCCTGTGACACCTGAGAAAAAAATTCCTAATGGACATCATAGCCTATTCCATTTGAGGAACTGTTTAAAGCAAAATAACTATTTGTATAAACTACCAGAGTGAAAAAGTGGACAAAGCAACTTCTGCCACTGTCCAGACTAGGAAAGTGGCCAGTGTTTACCAACTGCTTTAGCTAAATTGTTTACCTAAAGTAGGTGCTAAGTGGTGTTTAAAACGTTGGCTAACACCTTTCCTGAACGTGCCTCATCTGGTTTGTTTGGACAAGACTGGCCAATATCTCCTTTCATTGGGAACGTTGAGTCACAACCCAGAAAAACAGTTTGTCATGAATTTCTCTTAGGTTTGAGAGTGTGAGGACACAAACCTCAGCCCCAGGAACTTGTGGATGGTACTTACAGTTACCCTCTTAGTCTTTCCATGCCTGTAGTGTGGGTTTTGCTTAAGTACAAGTTGTGTTTTTTTCACTGCAGGTCTGCCAGCACCTTGATCTTGTTTCAGGGCTCTTCACTGTACATTTGACCTGTTGAACCTTTTCAGAGGGAGCTTAAATGTTTAGACATCTGACAGCAGGCTCAGAAAATTTTCAGGCAAGCTTCTTTGTTATCTTCGGCATAATTTACAACAGGGTTTACTGTTTGCTGAAGGGTTGGTTGCTTTGTTTAAGGTTATATTACTCCATAGATGGAGCAGAGGAAAAATGGAATATGGGATGTTGAAACAGTGCAGGAACACAGACCCCATATGCCTTGGAGTTTTTCAGAATTGTTCATGGGATTAATAATTTTTCTGAGTTGAAAGCAAAGAGAGAGAACTAGCTTAAAACAACCAGGAGTGAGAGGACGGCTGATTTTGTAGTATTTCCTCATTACTTTTATAAGGTTCCCACCTTTTTTGATGTGAGAGTCTGGTGACTGCCATGCACAAGGATTTATTTGGCTTATTCCCAATCCTGTTTGCCACTAGCCTAATTATCTAGTTCTAGTTTTTCCAAAGTTTCACACAAAAGTGAACTTACTCTCTTTTAGAAGAACAATAATTTACTCATGTTTTCTTTACCTCTGAAAAACTGACAGTGCAGCCTTGTCTGCTGGCTTGAGACTGTTCTCCTCAAAGTATACAATCCCTTTATGTCATATGTCTTTAGTTAATAATCCTTTTCTTTTTTAAATCTCATAATATCCTCTGTAAACTGTCCTGTTTTGTAAGTCATGTCATACTCAGAACCTTTGACTAAACGTTTGTCAAGTGTTGGACAGTTGTATTCTATCAGATAGAGTAGGCTGTCAGTGGTGAATGCCTCCCTGTAGCTTGGTGCTGAAACCCAAAAATGAAAACCAAAGATGAAATTCTGTTGAAACTGTAAAGTGTTGCTTGTACTGTGTCCTCATGAGCAGAGGACTTGACTGCAGTGCAGGCTACTTGGATTTTGTTTCTGGATTTGCTGGTGACCCACTGCATCACTGCAAGCAACTCTGACCCCTGATACTCCCCCAGAATGTGGTGGAAGGGAACACATGAAAAAAGTGAAGTGCTCACAAGCCTGATGTTGGAAAGGTGATTTAGGTACAGTGATGTTTCCTTCCATGTCAATATCAGATGTTGACTGAATTTTTCTCAAATCAGAGTCTGCATGTAATGAAGAACCTACCACCTTTTAACTCTTCCAGGACTTAAAGTCCTAGCTGACAACAATAGACATGTAAATTTTAGGAGGAATAGAGGAAGTGGGAATGTTGTTTTCCAGGCCTCTACCCTCCCAGTGTACGTGGCTGTGGATGTGGATGTTCATGCATTGGTGATGAGAATGTTTTAATGATTTGCTGAACATCCCAACTCATGCAAAGTCCGAATGCCTCTCCCTGATTTTTCCCAGCAGTTGCCTCAGCAGGATTATGCCTTCTTTTCATCTATCTTTCAGCAAGTGTGTTGTGCAAGAGTATGTAAATATCTGTACAGAGAGGGCAGTACAAACTGCACACATGGTACTGTTTAGGCAACTCAGACAGATGGTGCGAGTGTAGTTACAATGAAAACAATTCCTTCGACATGGGTGGGGGAATGTTTCATGTCTCTTTGGTTGTGTGGAAGCTCAAGCAGGATCTGGGCCTGGATGCAGAGTAATCCCTCAGCCCAGGGCTCTTGCTGGCAGAAAATTGCTTTGTACCACTCCGAGGAGTTTGAGTCCTATAATATTTCTCACTTCAGCAAAGATGCAGGATGAAGGGCTAATGATGGTTTAGCTGCTTTTCATTTTGATCCTTTCCTATTGTTTGGCTTCCAAGAAGCATTTTTATTTACCCTTCCCCAAAAGAAAACATCAAACAATGGTGGGATTGGTTTCTCAGGGCTTCACATCCTGTTAGTCATCTACACTGGTGCAAAACATTTCTCACAGTGCCAGACTCATCTTCTGCATTCTCGTTCCTGCATACACAGGTGAGGTGGTTGGAGAAAACGGAAGAGTAACGAAGAACCTCTTTTGGAAATTAGTGGTCTAATAAATGGCCTAGGTGACATGATGGTGTTAGGTCATAGGTTGGACTTGATGATCTCAGAGGTCTTTTCCAACCTGATTGATTCTGTGAGTCTGTGAAATCAGACTCTCCCACATGTGGTGGAATGGGTGTCTTCCATCCATCCATCCATCCATCCATCCATCCATCAATACATACATACATACATACATACATACATCCCTGCCTTATTCTCTCACACTTGTTCATTACTCACCATTTGGCTGCATTCCTTTAAAAATGGGGACTTGGCAGTGTGGAAGAAAACTGGGGTGAGAGGAAGCGCAGAGAAGGCACATGCAGAGCGGCAATTGCAGTAAATCTGTGCTCAGCCTTTTACTTGCTAACTGTCCTCACCATTCCCCTTCCTCTGGCAGGATGCCTTCTCTGCTGACTGCTGCTCTGCAGCTCCCCCCACACTCCTCCAGCTTGCAGCATCCTCCTCGCCTTCCTGTCCTGGCCATGCAGGAGTGCCATTTCCCTGTCCTCCCAGCTGCTTCTTGCTGGAGCTCCCGGATGACTGCTCTGCCGAAATATGCATGACAGACAAGACCTTGCTCAGTCTAGCAGCTGTTGCTAGGGAAGGATGTGACATTTAGTGCTAGTACAAAGGGTCAATTAGATAAGAGCCCTAAGGATAATTTCTGTAATGTGGGGTTCGGTGATTTGGAGTGGGGGAGTCAGCAGTAAGAATTATGCAGCTACTAGTAATCTTGGTGGTTTGGGGTTTTTTTAACCTTGCCTCAGAGAGCTCACAGTTTCAAGCAGACAGATGTTACCACCTTCAGATATTAAAGACATGCTTAATCTCTATGGAGACATTTGCTTCACCTAATGAAATGAGCTGCAGCAATCAATTTTATTCTGCACCTATTGATCATGTCTGTTTTAGGGAGACGAATACAAGACAACCTTAATTAAAAGGATCTATCTCTTCCTTTAGCAGTGCTTTCCAGCAGGAAGCTTTCACATCTCATGTTGTACTTTTTGATAGAAAATCTCTCTCCTATTTGAACCAGGATTAAATTGAAATCAAAAGGTTATATTTCTATCCCCTGCACTGGTTTTAAAGGAACAAAGTGGTCTGTATTTTTGAAGTGCCTAATTCAATTTATTTAGATTTATTGTAGCACAGGAATTAGAAAATCAATAACTTTAGCTGCCAGGTGCACTGTTTATTTATATGTATTTTTAGGATTGTGAATGTGGATGACATCTGTCTTTTCTAAATTGAGTGGCTTCATTGTAAATAAATAGAAAGCATAGGATTATTTTTTTTCTCTACCATTTATGCTTGAGGATATTCTCACTTAGTTTCCTTCCTTTTCTTCCTGGCCACATTCCACATACAATATAGGCTGTTTTCAAACTGATTTGCCTTGGGCATAGTCCTCAAAGAGAGGAGCTCCAAGCAATCAAGTGGGTGTTGTGGAGGGAAGTCTATCTTAACAGTTGTCCCATGTGTTAAATGAGATACTGGTACCACTGATGTGGAACATGCTCTTTTCATGTCTGAACTCTGAATGGAATTTAAAATACTGTGGTGCAGTTTCTGAGAGAGTTGGTACTGGACATAGATTCTAGAAAGCATTTGCAGGCAAATGTGTAAGGTGTTTGTGGGTGGTATGTAGCAGTGATGCATGGTGAGGAGCTGGTTTGTTCAGCCAGCACTGTGAGCAGCACCTTGCTTTTTGCAGGAAAGAGGGAAAAGATGGCAGTGTGCAATGGCTTTGTGGCAGGAATAGTGCTCTGCATCATTTCTCTGCCAAAGCAAAGCACTCCTGAGTGGAGAAATGTTTTCTTTGCTCATAAGACAGCTGTGGAAAAAGCACACAGGAAGTATTTTTAAGGAAATATTTGCTTTTGTGAGGGCAGAAACATAAAAATAGTTAAGCAGTGGCATTAGATTGCTCATGATAACTAATCATAGCAGTGTGGCTCAGTATCGAGCAATGAATTTACCAAACTCCGTATCAGCAGGGAGCGATTGTAGAGTGTTGCCAATAGCCCTCAGTATGTGCTGTGCTTCTCACCATCTCAAAACACGTGTCATCCTCCACAGGAGTGAGGATTATTCCATTGCATAGCACAATAAACTTGGGCACAGTGAAGTGTCCAAGCTGAACATATAGCAGAACTGGGAAGACTGCAAAAGTAACCTTGTCCTTCATCCCCTGTGCCTCCAAGTGTAAAACAAGGAGCAACTTTTTATGGTCTTGTCTGGTAGCTTAGCATTAATAGGGCTTTTTGCTTGCCTCATTTCAAACTGATTTCAACTGGGTGCAGCATAGAAACCTCTGACACATGGTACAGAATATCAGTAGGCTCAATTGGTCCTGACTTTGTTAGAGTTGCTGAAGCTGCAGCAGTCACTCTGTGCCTTGAAGTCTCTTGGATGCAATAAGGCTCTGTGTGGGTGCTGGTAATCCCAGAGCAGTTTTGCAAGAGCAGAGCTTTCACCCGAGTGCTCTTGGTTGAAAACTCCCCTCCTTTGTGGCTCAGCCCACCACGTTGGTGTCCCATCGTGGAGACAACATTAGGTCTCATCCTGAAATTTGTGTAGAATCTTCTGCTTTTTCAGAGTTTTGCTGCAGGTACTTCTAAGGTCAGGGTCAAAAAGATTTTTTTTACTTCTGAAGTCAAGTTAGCCAAAGTAGTTTCCTTTTATGGGAAAGCTATGTATGGCAGCTGGGGGGAAATGGGAGTTTAGCAAGTTGCTCTAAACAAAGGGAATAATTTGATTCTTAAGTCTTTTCATCCCCAGCTTTTGTAAAGCTGATAGCTTTAGAGAATAGTGCTTGAAATGAGTATATGTAGAAATTGTCTACTCAAAGCTGTAATTCAAGTGTTTTTACTTAATTGACTCTGAGAACTTTGTGAATAATGATGTACTTACGTAAGACTCATCTTTATTTACATAAAGTTCAATAAAATAAGCTATTTCAATCTATTGATATTTTCCTCCTCCTCCTTTCTAGGGCATAAATTTGACTTCATTTGACTTTCTTGGACATTTTTTGCCCCTATAAGGAAGTTCAGCATCTCACAGCAGTATGCTTTGCTTTGTTTTAGTTCTCTGCTGGGTCTCTGAGTGAAGTTTGGTGTTCTTTAGATGCTGCTCAAGAATTCAACACACTAGTTTGTTTATTTGTAGGAAAACAGTTGTTGCTGGACATCTGCTGCTTGTGGTATTTCGTGCTGGAGTTAAGACTGTTGCACTGGTCAGCCTGAATTAGTAATAAATACAGTTTGACCTATGTGACTTTGAGAGATGTGGCTTATCCAGAACCTTACTGACAGCGGTATGAAACGTTATATGAAGATCTGCATTGGATTTCTAAGTCCTGCGATGATGGATAGTGTACAGCCAGCATGAAACCACTGCACTGCAGAGCTCTAACCTTTCTTATTGTTATTTTTCTACTCAGACACTTGCTTCTCACAAAAAACAAACTTTAATGATTCATTAACTTAATGATTCAGTCAGCCCCTGTTGGTTCAATTTAGCCTGCACAGATTAAAGGGTCGCAAAGTAAATCCTGTTTTGTTGGTCTTGGACAGACAGACTGCAGAGAAACGAGCTCTCCAGGATGATTAGCTTGAGGGAAGGGGCCTCTCCAGGGCTTTTCTAATGAACTGAGAGCTCTTTTAGGGGCCTGCTGGTAAGACAGGAGTGCCTTGTGCTTTTCTGTCTCCTTCATCTGTCTTCCAGCTCATCATTGCAATATGAGTAAACCAAAGGAAAAAGCCATAATTCATAAACAAAAGCTTTAGAGGGATGTATTTTACAGCTGAAAACATTGTTTTGTATCCTTTGAGATACTGATGCTCAGAGAGTTTGCTGTCTGATGTTTTTCTGTTTGAAAGCTCGTCAGTCATACCACTATTTAGTGACTTTTCAAAGGCCAGTTACCATCTACAGGACTTGGTGGAGTGGGTTTTTTTGTCCCAAGTAGCTTTTTTTCCAACCTTGAAAGTGGATAGAGTTTCTTTCTCCTTGATTTCATTTAACATGAGACCAATTTATTCCATCTCAGATTGAAATATAGGAATTGTGGCACACGTGTAATAGACAAGATATATTTACTCATAAAATTGTATAATGGAAGGTATTAGACTTGGTTAAGTATCAGGTTGCATTAAGCCTACCTAAATTTCCACTGGAATTTCCCTTGGAGATGGTGCTCTTCGATTCCTCCTCTCTGCTCTCCTGTGTGTGGTTGAGCTGCCTAAGCCTTTTCCAACAGGTTCATCCAGTGGCACCACATGCAGTGTATGTGACTGCATTTCAGAGAGCTGCAATTCCTGTCCTGGTATCTCTGTGAAGCCTTTGGGATAAAGGCACTCTGCTGTTGTGAAATGTTTTCTTGGTTTTATTACTGCAGCGATAACATCTTACACTGCTTTTTCAGTGGCAGTATTGCACCCAAGAGGGCAACAGTTCATGCGTTAGGAATACTACAAATTATCACTACTCTTCCCTTTCTCTTTCAAGTAAGGAAGTAGCATCCCTTTTTAATAAACAGATGAATTTGAGGCAGAATTAAAATTCCTTTTAAAGACAGTCAGAAAAGCTATTGCAGTGAGGTTTTAAGGATTCAACCCAGAAGGCAGTTTGTCGTTGTTCATTCCACAGTATGGAAAACCTCTTTTTAAATTAATGAGGGTAGTTAAAATAATATTCACCCATACACAGCCTTAGGTATCAATGACTTGCTGTTAATTCACAAGGTAACATTTGCTAGTTAGACAGAGACAGCAGGCTTGGCCTTCAAAGATGCTTTTCATCTCAACCTAGGAACCTGCTGTATGGTAGAAATGGGGGGAAAAGGCTTTTTCTCCTTACATATAATCTTTTATCAGTTCACTTGCATTACACAGCACAAGTCAATCTGAATTTCACAGAAAGTGTGTTTTGAATGCAGCTGAGTATCCCACATTGACATAAGTGGTGAGGGTTTAATAATTTTGAGGTTGGTGGCCAAACATGTTGTAACACCACTTAGTATGCAGTCATAAAGTAGATGGACTAAGTCATGTGACATGTGAACTCTACTTACAACTAGGAGATGTTATTATGACTTCAGCTTCTTAAGTTTCGGTTTAATGGTTAAATAATGTGAGTAACATTTGATTATTACGGTGTTGCATTGGTTTTAAACCACAGATTTACTCAAATGCTAATGATTCAGCTTTCTCTTTGAGGAAACTTAGCAGAAAGACTTTCTTCTATGAGGAAAAATACAACTAAGTGGGCATTTTCAGGGCATCTCCATGGCACTGTTTCTGAAAACAAAGCGTAGGAAGCAGCATATGGTATTACATCTGCAGAGTGTTTGACAGTAACCAGTCGCGGGTACTTCAGAGGTCAATTTACAGAACTCAGAAGAAAGCAGTTAATCTGCCCAAGGAAGTTGCTCCTCTTAAAGCCAATAGCTTTGAGGTTAACAAAAACTCTGAAGTGTTAGACAAGTAACTCCTTCGCCTCTTGTCCTTACTGGACCCCGTTTTTGAACAGCTGTCCAGAGATGGATCCCATTTTTCCTTGAACCTTGATCAGACTTTGACTTCATAAGAATCATTACTATTTTGCAATTGTGTAAGCTTTACTAAGTATCTGGTAAACTTTGGAATAACCCATTGAACTTGATTTATGAAAGAGAATAGAGGATTCTGATATCCATTCCACTGGTATTTTGTGACAGCACATACTTCTCTCAGTCACTTTCTTATTTTGGATATGCAGTTCCAGTCTTCCATGTCATTTTGTGAGAACACCTTCTCCTCCCATGCCCTTGATCATTGTCATCTATTTCTGAATTCTTTAAAGTTCTTCAGGTATTTTTTTTAATGCGGGGATTACTTTGGCACACAATCTTGTAGATGAGAGTGAACCACTGATTTATACAAGACTTTCCCACAGCTTTATGGAAAGGGAACGCTTATCATTTGAAAGGTAGATGGGTTTCCATATCCATAGCTCTGTCCTTAAACCCTGCTGATATAAAATTCTCATTTAGATGTTCAATGATTAAGTATGAAGACCTCAGTGAAGCAAAGTTCCATCAGAACCCAAATTGCAAGACTGAGATTGCTTTAGGCAGATCAATGGCTTCTAGCCTATCAAGGCTTCAGTGTCAGAAGAGATTACACTGGAGCAGTGAACAAAACTGGTGTTATAAATGATGTGGTTGGGAAGATGAGCAAGTTTTTCACTATAATGTGAAACTGGCACATGATAAACAGCCTGAGCATTTAAACTAATAGAGTCGTTCTTATTTTGCATGTGTCTTATTGTTTCACATCCATTATATTTGTGTCATTGACTTTTGTAGTAACTCCATAATACAAGCAAATTGTCACCAATGAAGCAGATGGAATGAAACTCCTTTTCTGTAATGTAATTAAGAAAATAAGCACATCGTAGGAAGAAGCTAGTACATTGCTCTCTCTCATCAAGCAGGAACTCGTCATCCATGCCAGCCCCTGCTGGCAAAGCACAAGAGTGCTTTTTCTCTTCTTAAGCAAGAGAATGCTCTGCTTGGCTTTTCTTTTGATTTTGTTTTAAAAAGCCTTATATAGATGATGATGTTCATAATTACTGCTATCTCATTGAAATGGATGAGAGTTTTGGCCTCTTTGAGAACACTACTGAATCCCTTAGTTATACAAGCAAGAGTGCATTTTCATCTTAATTAGAAAATAAGTGTTTCTAATAAATAAAATAATTTGAGTATTTATTCAATGCTTCATTCTCCTAGCATAAGCCAACTGAGATATATAATCCTGAGACATGTTAATTGATGCACCACGTTTGTTAAGAAACTGTGCCATTTAAAAGTCATGCTCAGAAGATAATAATTAAAAAACAAGATGGAAGGCTCAAGCATCTGCTCATGTAATTTTTGACCTGTCTAAATTATTATGTAACATCTCTGGAGTTTGAGATTTCCCAGCTTCCCTAGGCAATCTGTTTCACTGCTTAATTATCTTCACATTTAGAAAGTTGTGTTTGTTCCTTAAAAAAAAAAAAAAGAAAATAAGAAAACTAATGATTACAATCTGCTTTTTTTTTTTTTTCTGTGGTTTGTTGGTTTGTTGGGTTTTTTTTGCTATTAAGTTCTTGGTCAGGCTAACAGTGGCATGAAGAACAGATGATTTTCCTGGTATTGCCAGTAGCCTTTCATATATTGAAGAGTATATTATGTCACTCTTGCTTCCCTTTCCTAAATCAAGCAACTGCAGTACTTCTTACAGGATATGTTTTCAATCCCTGTAATCATCCTTGTTGTTCTCCTGTTGGAGTAGAATAATAGCATTGCTGTATGTGTCATGCAGACCATGTTCCTGCTTATATATATCAGTATTAGAGTTTCTGTTGGTTTTTTAATACTTGACTTCATCTCATTTTATGTGATGCAACATATGTCAACTGTGTCATGTTGTTGTGCTTAAAAAAGGTGCAGATATTGGGCTGGAGTGTATAAAAGGGGAGTGAATATTTTCCTATTTTGGATGCTATTTCTAACATTACAGTTTTACTGTAGTTCTTATAGGGAACGTTGGTAAATACTCACCTCTTATTTCACAGGATCACAGACCTGGTAAGGTTTGAAGGGACAACTGGAGGACATCTAGTCCAACTTTCCTGTTGAAACAGGGTGCCCTGGAGCATGTTGCTCTGGGTGGTGTCCAGACAGCTTTTGGGTATCTCCAGGGAAGGAGATTCCTGTTTAAATGATAGTTTCGTGTGGCCACTGAGATAAATCAAAGAAACTGCTCCTAATTTTGCAATCAGTTAATTTATATTGTTTTCAGGAAAAATTCTTCAAGCTAAATGCAAGGCTGAGCAGGTCTCATTCAAAGTGAATCAGATGAGGTTGGAAGTAGAGTGGGAACAATGGAGCAATGAAGAGCTATAATAAAGGAAAGCTAGACATTGAAGCAACTGTGTTGCTTACCATTTATGCTGTGTTTTATTTATTCTGACTTGATTAATTTTAGCGATTACAAATTACTGTCTCACAGGGTCTTGCACTATTGTGGTTTTCTTTATTCTTAATGAGATGAAGCAGTTCTTTCAGCTATGATCTCAGAATAATTTTCAGCACAAATCTGGATCTTGGTTTTGTTGAGCATCATAATGTTTTTTCAATGTCATTAGCATTACAGCATCTCCATGTTTATCATGTTCTTGAGATGTGTTAAACTGGAATACGTAAACCCGGAAGACACTATAGCCTGAGTTGACTGGCTTTGAGAGAATGGTAAAAGCTTAGAGAGATTGACTGTAAAACTGCCTATCAATGCTGCCACTGGAGATGCGAGCAAACATAATTTCCATCTTTCCAGCAACTTGGATCTCTGTTTGTGGCCATCTTCTGACATCTAGCATGTTCCAGACTGCAGCTTAATTTAAGGGATCATTATTGATTCCTTGACACCTTGAATACTGTGTACAATTCTGGGCCCCTCAGTTCAGGAGGATATTGAGGTGCTGGAGCAGGTCCAGGGAAGAGCAACGAGGCTGGTGAAGGGACTCGAGCACAAGTGCCATGAGGAGAGGCTGAGGGAGCTGGGGGTGTTCAGCCTGGAGAAGAGGAGGCTCAGGGGAGACCTTATCATCCTCTACAACTCCCTGACAGGAGGTTGTAGTCAGGTGGGGGTTGGTCTCTTCTCCCAGGCAACCAGCAGGAGGACAAGAGGGCACAGACTCAAGCTCTGCCAGGGGAGGTTTAAATTGGATATTAGGAAGAGATTCTTTATAGAGAGAGTAGTCAAGCATTGGAATGTGCTGCCCAGGGAGGTGGTGGATTCACCATCCCTGGAGGTTTTCAAGACGAGACTGGATGTGGCACTTAGTGCCATGGTCTAGTAACCACAGTAGGGTTGGGCTCGATGTTCTTGGAGGTCTTTTCCAACCCAGTTGATTCTATGATTCTATGATTATCATTTTACAGAAATCTACAAACTGTTGGATGCTCAGTCATATGCCACTGTCCAAGCAGGAGATGTAGAAGACCTTACAGTTGGCTTCTGGTGACCACTGTAGGTTAGTTGAAGGAACTGGCATTCACTGGCATTAACCTTTGTGGGGAAGGCACTCAAACCAAATCTGAAAATGGAGATTCCAAATGGGAGGGTTTGAAGGAGGCTTGTGACATGGATTTGCAGTTCATTCTGGGAAATATCTGTCCATATGTGAGAGGCAGCAAAGAGCAGAAGAAAGGGAAAGTAGAAAAATGGTTGTTTGAAAAAGACAACAAATAATGAGGTGAGGGAATGGATGGTTTGAGTATGGCTAAGACAAACTTGTCCAGATAGGACAGAAGTCTAACATGGAAGAGAGATTGAGGCCTTTTGTGTGCTGTGTGGTGAGCGTGACCAGTTTACTCCACTAGTACTAAGGGTAACTGGACAATCCATAGTAGTTCTTTGGCTGTTGGAGAGCTCAAATTACAGTTGTTGTGCCTGACATGGAGATGAACCTGAGGTTCCCAGCAGGCAGCTTGGCTGCATCAGTGGAACTCTTAACAGCAGCATTTGCAAACACACCCAAGCATGCTTTGTCTGTGTTGACCTTGCAAGCTAGAGTGCTAATAAATTCAGTGCAAAGAGACTTGAGCTGACTGGTTGCAGTCAGATTGAATGCCACTTACTAATGATCTCCTTAGATTAGCATTAGTGCAACCTAATATACTCACTGTACTTAAACTAGAGTTAATAAGGCTTATATGGCTTTGAACTATGCCACACCACACGTATTGTCTTCAGCCAGCAATAACTCATGCCTCTTTGCACTGTTGTGTTGTCATGTGAACTTGTCCACTTTCTCTCAGATGTCCTAAAAGAAGAATGAGTGACTTATGGTTTCTATGTACAGCCATAACTAGAATAGAACTCCCATGCATTTTTAGTTGATGGCCGATCTAAAGGCAATAAAGGGCTGCTTGAAAGCTGGGGAAAAAAAAGCTCTTGGGAGAGTTCTGCAGCATTGTTAATCTAATGTAATCTTGAACCTATGGGACACATGCTGTCTTCAGGCAAACCAACATTCAGGCCCACACGCTAGAAGTACATCTCTGCAAAGGGAATTTGCATGATTAGCACTCTCTTCTTTCACAGTTAACCATCTTCTTTTGTAACTTCCTAAGAATTTTCACTCTGAAAGGTATCACACCCACAATACTTCAGTTTCAGGTAGAAAACCTGCATAGAAAATTAGACTAGGAATAAAACAGAGAAATAAATTAGAAAGTTCAGTCTGAAAAAGTTCTTGCTTATTATCTTAATAATATTTGTAAACAGTGCTTCTGTATCAGATCTCACTGAAAATTTACCATAATGTCAATGTTTGTCTTCATGCTGAAAGATGCAAGAGAAGGAAGGCATAGGTAGCTATAAATGCATAATTTTTAACGATATGATAGACCTCAAATTTCCTGTTAGAGTATTTCTTTACAATTGTATTTATTCCTTTTCCTATAAGAATTCCCTCAGAATAGAAATGCTTTGGCACATCTAATTTAATATTCTTTTCATAGTGAAAAAATCTGCAAATTGAAGTTCTCTTTGATAAGCATGTGGATCTCATAATCTAAACTGGGAGGGTTTCTCTTCTCTCCTTCACAGTGCATCTTGAATCACAGACAACATGCAGAGGATTGAAATAGGAAAGATTATGTAGATATAATGGATTAATTATTAATTATATATTAAAACCAGAAATTGAACAGAATTGGGCGTGTATTCAAGCTTCATAGAATTGCTTAGTTTCAGAGTTCTGGCCAAATTGTGACCGATACTGTGTACTGCTAAAACAGTCAAAAAAGAGGGTGTTCAGATCATCTTTCATCTGAGACCAAGACACTCATCAAGACCTGAACCTCACAAAGAACAGCTGCAGGACTGAAGGCTGTCAAGGTCTCTTAGAAGATGTAAAGCTCTGGGATGTGTGCAGAACACACTGTGGTGAAGAACCAGGCTCAGAAGCCGAAGTAATGTATCGTACTGTCATTTTGAAAGGAAAAGGCTTTTAGAACCCAGCAATCTGGTGTAATTTGAAATACATTACCACTTAAGCAGCAAAGCAAAAGCAGACAGGGACCCACTGTCCTTATTGTTGTACCCAGCTCTGAAATGAAAAGCTTCAGGGTGTAACTGAAGATTTATTGGAGAAAAAAAAAATCTACTGACATGTGTGAATTTAAAAGAGATGAAAGAAATAACCCGGTTAAAAACTTGTCTCATCCTCAGGAGGAATAGCAGCTGTTGTTTGGTTTGCAATGAGAATTTTAAGGAGGCTTTTGCTTTCATCCCTGCTACTGTCTAGTGAAGTGGTGTGAGCCAAAGAAGTGACCAGGAGATGGCTGGGCACAAACAGTGCTGGCCCACCCAAAGCCAACACTTGGGAATAAAGAGGATTAAAGGAGTATTCTAAGCTTCTCACATTGTCTTGAAATAGCATGTAGGAAAACTGGGTTCTCTGAAATGGAAGAGAAAGGGAAAACTGCTCTGTATTTACCTTAGTTTTTTTGTTCCCAGGTCAGCTTAATGCCTGAGGTCACTGTCTGACAGAGTTGTTATGGAAAGTTCAGCATGATTGATTTTTCAGTGAGGAAATACTGCTTTGTATTTTAGCTCCTCACCAAATACATATCGATCTTAGCACCCCACTCATCACCTGCTGCACCCAAAGGACTGGCTTTGTCAGGGAACAGAGGAGTTCAAAGGCCTGTGATCCCTTTGTGCTTTTGTTATCTCCAACTCCTGGGAAGCTGAGTGAAGTTTTCATCACCCAGCTGGCCCTGATGCCAAAAGGCACGACGTTTCCTTACATATTGGATTGCAAACATCATTGTTCTCTATTTCTCTAAGGTCAATCACTGTATTACATGTGGGGAGTCCCCTAGGTCAGAATAAGCTGGTAAAATTCTGCACTAACATTATTATCCTCTTCACTGAGCTGCTGCAGTTTTGAATGGTGGGATTACTGTGACCATAGAATCATAAAATCAACCTGGTTGGAAGATACCTCAAAGAACGTCGAGTCCAACCCTACTGTGGTTACTAGACCATAGCACTAAGTGCCACATCCAGTCTCGTCTTGAAAACCTCCAGGGATGGTGAATCCACCACCTCCTGTCAACAAACATGAAATAAAGGTTTGGGAATATTACTTTTGTACAAAGCACATGTATGGTTGGGACTTCAGTGTGGCATTTCATGTTGTGATCCATGGATAGTGTGCATATTATTGGGAAAATGTGATAAAGGATAGGTAGTAGTAGAATATGACAGGGAATTGTAGAGGTTAATAGAGCTTATGGAAGACTAGGGCAAAATGAGATGAATGGACATGATGGCACATGAAATCTGTTTTTGTCACAAGCAAGGCACAGAACAAAGAGTAACAAGACTGATTTGTGTGTGTTGCGGGATTTTAAATTAACAGCCATTGTTTGTGGGTGGAAAAATATTTTTGGGAATAAAAATATTTATTCCCACAGCTTCCACTGTGGGAAGCTGAATGAACATGTCTGCTCAGCATGTCGTGATGATCTAACAGAACGTATGTCAGAATTACAAGGAAGAGGACAGCAAATAATATTTTCCATTATTATTAGTAGATATTTTCTGTCACCGAACTCATTCTAATACTGCTGCATCCCTTTGCAGATCAGTGATGAGAACTGAACAAAACAGGGCCTAGCCAAGGTTTGCAACATTCCCATCGACAGCTTCCCCTTTTTTTCTTTATAGAGAAAAACTTCTGTGCTTCAGACCATAAATTATGGTGCAAGATGGAGGTTAGGAAGATGCTTCCTTCTGTGTGCAGTTTACCACTTAATTTCACTCTGAACAGTTTCTTGCACTTCTACTTTATCTGTTATCATCCATGATCAACTACTGGATAATTATTGGATCAATTCCTTGATCCATGATCAAATGCTTGTCAGACTTGCATTGATTTTTGTGTTGATTATGTATGCTGCTGCTGCAGGTTGTTTCATATCTGATGCAACAAAAAAGTCAAACTGCCTTTCGGTGGTGATCAGTTCTGTTTGGCTTTAGCTCCCAGTCTGGACAAACCTGAATACTAAGGGGCAAAACCAAGGAAAATTAAAAATGGGTGCTATTCTGCATGTGTTCTTTAAGCAAGAGTGAAAAACCCACAAGGTTTGCATTCAAGTCTGCAAATGCTTTTGGCAATAAAGGCATGTTTATCTCATTGGAGATATTGAAGCCCCCAACAATTTTAGGGAGTGAAACTGGGAATGAGATCCAAAGTCAATTAAAATAAATAGGTAATGAGAAGGCAATGTTTTATAGAGGAGTTTTGTAGATAAATTGAAAAGGTAACAGCAGAGAATGGCCATAAGCATTACTGATGTTGTGTAACAATTTTATCCCCACAAAATGTTCGTCTGTGTTGGGAGGGACTGAGATAATCATTAACTAGTGCCTTACAGAGCTTGTTTTTCTATCACACTGTAAGTGTGCAGCTAGGGCTCAGGATCTTACTGTAGTGAGCACTGTGCAAACTCCTAACAAGGGATGCTATCTAGGCCCATAGGGAAGCTAAGAGATGACTAGTAACTAGTGTTAATGCTCTGTTTGTTCTCATGTTCTGAACCACTGAGTTCATCTTAGTGTCAGATTTTTCTGATTTAAGGATTTTAGTGTGAACTCATAGAACTGAGGCAAGTTGTGTGGCAAAATAATGGATTATTTCCATTAAAAGTTATTGATGGAAATAGGAACTAGCTGATGAACCCTTCAGGTTCATTTTGTATCATCCCATATTCCACAGATTGGAGCTTGGGCAAAGCAGTAAGAACTTTAACTTTCACATGTGTCAGCTCTTTTGTTTGTGTAGCACTTAATTCAAGATGTGGATTACATGAAACTCCCATGGGCTGAAGGGTTCCAGCAGGAACAAAACTGCCCCAGATGACTTCACATGGAAAAATAAGATTAGGTACAAATAATATGGAGTTCCTTCCTGACATTTGTTTGCAAACTTCACTTGTTAACTCCCACTGAAATCCATCCAAACTCACATTGCATAGGGCAGAGCAGAATCTCAGAAAAGGTACTAAATGGTGTGGAAATCAGCTCTGCTTTTCTCCATCTATAATAGAAAGAGATGGTTCCTGAAGGAGAGATGAAACATGGAGTCACTTAATGAGCTTAGTATGTCCTTTTTTCTTCCTGCCCTTCAGCAGAAAGTAACCCCTTTCTACATGCATTTTTCCTTGAGGAGTGGCAGTTAAAAAGGCATGTCCAGTTTCCACTTTTATAGAAATATAGTTCATCTTGCCATGATGCTTGGCCATCTACTTGCAATTTTTTTTCCTTAAAAAGCAAGGCATGTTACTCACTTGCTGTTCTTGCTGCTTTTCTCTGTAGGTAGCATTTTTTCCTCTTTTAACACAAGTTTGCACTGCACTTCTCTCTCCTGACTCTTAAGGACAGTCTGCCATCCTTTCTCTTTGGTCTTGGTGTCTTCTGTGCCACATGAAAGTTTTAATTTCACATGCCTTGCTACTTGTTGTGGAGTTGCCCAATTTGTTTGGGACAACTCTCTCTTTGATACTCAGCCTTTTTTAAGCTTCATCCATGTATTATTAGTGTTTGATTTATGTATTTGCTTCTACCTTTCTCTCAGCCTGCCTCAGTTGTAATCTTTCATTAAGTTTTTCCTGCAGTTTTTTGGGGATGGATTTTTGTGGATTAAATATTGACAATATTTTGATATGTTGGCATCTTACATTTCTTGTGTAAACATGATTATAATAATCTGTGGCCTGTTTTAAACCAGTGTTTGAAGCCTCAAGGGTTGTAAAGGAAAGTGAGTCATGGTGGTCTATTGTATGTAAACATTATAGGAGTTTGATTGATTTCCAGGATCAGTTAGGATTACTTACTTGATTGGAAAGGGTTGCTATGGGAAAAGGAAAGTGATAACAAAAGTAAGCAGCTAGTTTCAGAGCATGATGGCAATCACGCACTCATCATAAGTACAGTAAAATCTTCAATAGGGTATTTTTAAACCTTACCTTAATCCTGCAATAGTGTAAACATTTGCTGGAGTTCTGTCTCAGCAGAGCAAGAAGCAATATTTGCTAGAGAAAAAGGAGCAAGAGGCAGGGTCAAATCAGCTATTCCTTGGCACACCACAGCCAAGCTGGCTGTCTGATGTGCCTCCCAGCCTACCAGTCCACTCTTGTTTTTCCGTTCAGATGAATGATCTCTGAGGCAGCCAGGTTTCTCTGATCTCTCAGCAGGGGATGTGTAGCATTATGTGTGTGAGGTTTTATGCTTGCTTTGGAAAATGCTGGCTTCACATGCCTTCTCTCTCATTTTGGCTAGGTCCCTAGAATAGAAATGTGTCCAGTAAGTGTTTAATTCCAGAGATGCTGCCAGAAGATTCCATGCTCTCTGACTGCTCCGAGGTTCGTTAGTGTGAATCAGGTTTTATTATTATTTAGAACTGACCTCACAGAAGCAGAAAAAATGGATCTGAGCAATAATCAAAAACACAAGGTGAACTGTCAGCCAGTTAAGCTCTAGCTGCTCAGAGTACAAGCACATTGCTTGTACCCCGTTTTTTCCTAGGAGCTTTATGATGCTTGTGGTAGAGCTGTGAGCAATACCTCACCTGGCTCTGGCTCAGCGTTTCTGCCTATTGGTTCAGTTCTGTGCTAGGTTACAGGAGGCTCAGAAGTGTTACAAACTTTGACTTTCTTCATCACACTGTGTCATTTAACTACCCACCTAACTGCAGCAATCCTGTTCTTATTTTGCCTGCCTGAACATATTTGCAGAGATAAAAATAGAGCAAGGAAAGAAGAGCAGCTGCCAAGGCTGGGTTTAAGTTAAAGACCACCTAGGAATGGATTAAAGGTGATTAACTGTTTTGCCTCGGGACAATACTGCTGAACAGCAGGGAAGAGGGAGAATGAGAGAAAAGGTGAAAGGAGCATTGCTAAGGAAAAGATATGGAGAAGTGATGGTGCAATTGACACATCTACATGTAAGCAAGTTTTAAGCATGCTCAAGTGTGGAGAGGGATGAAAATGAGAAATTGTAAAATGGGCAAACAGTGGTACACTGAATTACAAAGAATTTTAATTAATGCATCATATTGGAAAGGATGACACAGGTCTGAAGAGTAGCAAATGGAGTAGAGATGGATATTTGAGAACGCTAATGCATCTAAGTGGACTGTCAGGATGCTCTCCTGGGTGATCTCCCTTGTGATGTCAATTGACCAACAGAAGCCTTGGCCTTAAACCCTGTTTTACAGCTGTGCACTCTCTCTTCTTAGAGATGGGGTCTTACCAGTTGATAGCTGTTAAATCATGTAGGTTTAATTTCAGCTCTACACTTAGCCTTCATCAGTTGGAGATGACAGAAAAGGAGAAAGACCACGTGCATGAGTCAGTCTGAGAATGACTACGGTACCGTAGTGATGCAGCCATGGAAGGCAAGCACAACCCTGGGATGCATTCAGTGTAGTGATCCCAATCCAAGAGGGGATTAGTAGTTCTGTCGTACAGTGAGTGAGAACTTGTGGTGTTGGAAATACTGTATACAGGTTTGGTTAGCCAAGCTTGGGGATTAAATTCCTGAAATGAGATGCATGGAAGAAGGGCTTGGTGAAGGAATAGAGAGTCTCTCTCATATAAGGAAATTAAAAGGAAGTAGCCTCACCTTAATTGCAAAAAAAATTGAAACCAAATATTAAAAATATATTTTTTTATCCTGTTTCATGTATAAATGAGACAACTAAGAACAGGAGAAGACCGAGTTAAACTAGAGGACCATGTTCAAACCAAAGAACTAAATTTGAGCTGAAGATTGTTGTTTCTACACATTCAGACAACATTTAGCCTATGCTGTCCCTTCCTTAAATACCTGCTCTTTAGCTGAAGTTCTTTGGTTCTTTAGTCACAAACAGATATTTTTACCCAAGTTGTCACTCAGTGGCACCCAGCTGGCCAGCAGCTAGAATCTGAGGAATATTAACCGAGATTAGATTTGTACAGAGCACAATTACAATACATTTCCAGCTGCTTATTACTTGTATGTATTCACTACACAAACAAATTCATCATCTGTCAGCATCATGACAGCATCCTTGCTTGCACGTGTACTCGGCATACTTAGTACTACTGCAGCTTTGGGGCATTCTTTTCAATTAGTATCTGCAACTACATCCAACTCTAACTTGGATTATTTGAATCTAGAGCCTTTGCTCCTCTTTACCTGTCAATATGAACATTGCCCCAGCCAGAACAGGCACCCACCAGGAGTTCCTTCCGTGCTAGTTGATGAATAGAATTTATGATCAGTGAGAGATTTGCATAGTAGAGATGAAAAAAACTAATTAGATTCAAGAGTCACACCATAAATCTGTGGAATATTGCCTGTGACACCATGGGCCCAGTTTCTAACCACCTATTTTGCATTCTCACAGTGCTTGAATAGCAGGATGGCTGTCACAGTAGCTAATCGGACCACTTCTACAGGGAACACATGCTCCACAAAAACAGTAGTATTGCATTGACTGTTGGCAGCAATTCTCTTTCCTCCTACCCCTTTCCTTCAGTTATCTTCATTCTGATTTGATACATTAATGTTCTTTTTGAAAATAAAAACCACCCAGAAAACTCTTAGTCAATTCTTGTCTAATGTAATGCCGGAGCAACAGCTTTTTTTTTTTCCCCAGCTTTGTCTTTTTAGTGCTGTTTTAGGTCAAGTTCTGTCATTTTACACCTGTCCAACCTTGTGAAAGGCCTCACAGGGGTTGTGCAAGGACAAGCGTGGGTGGAACTCGGTGTTCAAAACCCTGTATGGCTGTTGACAATGTGTGAGAAGGGAAGAGCCCTCTGCTTCCCAGACCCCAAATTAAGCCTGCAGGGCTGACAGCAAAGCAATTTTTGTAATGGTACATGGAGCTAATTTGTTGTGAAATCAGAGAAGCAATAAATTTGGAAAAACCCCCATTCCAAGTTTATAGTAGTCTGGAGGGAAATTACACTGTGAGCTCCACACTATGCTGCTGCTAAGTTGTTATTTTCTAGACTTGAGCAATGACAGAGTACGGTAGATTCATCCCCTCGCATTTTCCCTTCCCTGATCTGGAGAAATGCACATTTCTCTACTACAGTTTAAAACTAAGTGAATTTTTGTGGAGATTTCCCCACCAGGTTCTCAGGTGTGCCATTCATTCACAGTTTGGAGCTGCTGGTCAGTGAGAAACTGGTGTGACTTTTGAAGAAGGCAATACTCAGCTGGTCAGACCCTGACACTCCTTCTTCCTGCTGCTCAGTGTGTCCTGCTCAGGGCCAACTGTTAACCAACAGCAGTGGAAGAGCTCTCTGGCCTCAGCAGAGGGAAACAGGCTACATCTGCAAGATGTTTTGCAGGCAGATGTGAGCCTGACTGGGCCAGCTAATGTTCACGTGGCTGCATTAACAGAGTCCTGAGGTGCATTTAAGGTTGGTCACCACTGCCATTAGGGCACCCACAGAGTTTTCTGTCTGTCTGCATTGCCCATGGTACTCACTAGTTCTGGCTGTGAATACACTGCAGACATACTCAACACACTCAATACCCTTTGCAGTTGAATGGTAGTGAGGAAAATTTGAGACTTGTGATAAAGTTGAGTTCAGGGTACAGGTTTTGTGTGTCTTCTGAATAGTCAGTACTTGGGTTTATAAGGCATCTCCCATGCCAAGCTTTTTCTTGTATAGGCACCAGCCAGGAAGCCCTGGTGAAATGCAGGATTCTTGTGCTTTACTACTTATCAAGGCTCACGATTTTATTCAGCTCTATCATTGTTTCTGAATTCATGAACAGAAAGAAGTAGAGGTCCTGCAGATAGTGTAGGCTATGGGAAATTGCAGCACTGCTGAGATAACATAGTTGGTACCAGTACGTCTTGCTCTCATGCTTTCCGCATTACTTTTGTTAAAATAAACAAGCAAAACAAAAAAACTCTGCTGGCCTGGAAACCTTTAGGCATGCTTTCCTATTTTATGTTGGAAAGATTTAAAGAAAAATGCAGTCTGTTTGTTATTTTCTCTGCTTCTTTTTTACAAATTGCTTTAAAACAAAACACAAGCAAAACAGATTTTATTTACTGCTATAGGAAAATACGAGTAGGGAAGACAGGGATGATCTGGAAGGAGCAAATGATATTTCAGGTTGCTATTTGAAGGTAACCTTCATGGCTGCATGTTGTGACTCAATCACTTGGTTGGGGTTTGGAGTGACAGAGTGGATTCAACAAGTTGAGGTCTTTGAGGTGAATGATAGGAAACAACTGCTATTGATGCTGCTTTATTTTTCATTGATGCTGCTTTATTTTTCATAGAAATTAAGTGTTTACTTCGACCAGCTGAAGGCACTAAGGTAGACTTGGTCCAAGGGAAAGGACTGTGGGGTTAAATCAAGAGCAGTTGCACTGTATGTGCTGTGCCTTGCACCGTCCTTTCCATGCTGCCACCGTGGCTGTGCTGTTTGCAATAAATGGTGATTAAGCTGTTCTCCCTAGGACCAGGACTGGAGCTGCATTGTGCTAGATGCTGTGGAGCTGCATAGTAACAAACTGTAAACTGTTCTCTGAGTGGCCTGATGAAACAAAAATAATCCACAACCAAGCTCTGGCACATGAGGATCTGGAGTGAGTAGCTGTGGGTTGTATAGTAGGCCTGCTGTAGAGGCGGAAGCTGGGCTCAAGTCTTCTGTGCTGTCATTATGTGCTAAAAAAACAGAAGTAAAAAAAAATTCCTTATTATTTTTGTTCTCGCTTAGCTGCTCTAATTTGTTCTATCAGGTCTTGTCCAGAGGATGGTGTAGATTCATGTCCAAGTGTGACTGTTTTACAGCCTTGTCCCTCAAGATAATTTGTTCTCAATCTCCTACTCCCCCTATTACCATTACTGAAAGATTGCAAGATGCCTGGATATTGTACTGGCAGGAATGGGAAGCATCCTTGAGTGTGTTTTGTTTGAAGTCAAGCTTTTGTGATTAGCATCTGCATTTATGCAAGATACTTTTATATGCAGACTTGTATTAATTCTGGTTTGACCTAAGGAAATGACCTTAAATGGACACTTTGAGGGCAAGAGGCAGCTCAGCCATTTGTTCCTCAGCTTTTTTTCTCACCCTGCATTCCCATCTGTTTGATGGAGAATTGGAAAGGAAGAAGGGGCTGTTGTTTGGATGGATCCTTCCCTCCACAGACCCAGCAGTGGCCAGGGAGGTTCAGTGTGGCTGCAGTATTTTTAAGTGTACAGGGACAGGAAAGTCTGAAGAGTAATTTTTATGTTTGTGCTTGTTGGGAACACCGTAATAAATTAAAAGCTTGGGAATGCCTTGTCCGTGTGCAGTCTGTACCAGAACATCATCAGCGTAAGCAAGGAACAAATCTTTCATCCAAGTACATGGTAGCCACAGGCCTTCCTGCCTTTTTTTTTGTTAGTTTTTGCTTCCCTCCCTGTTCCCTCTATTAGTTCTCTGTAGGTGAGCATGTGGATGTGCCAGTGGTGCTTAGGTTGCAGTCAGTGCTGACAACGCAGGGACTTGATTTTCAAAGGTGGAAGGACTGGCAGTGTTGACACAGTGCAATGTGTTAAGTGCCTTGTTGCCCTTTGTCTTTAAGTCTCCTAAACTTACCAGCTCACCTGGCCCCTGACCTGTGCCTCCAGGTCAGGGAAGGGTTTCATGAGGCCAAATCAGGGATCAGGGCAAGCCATCCAGTGTCTGCAGCTGAATTGAGGGAGACTCCGAGTCTCTGTGTGTATGTGATGTGGATGCAGAAACTCAGTTTCTGTTGAAGTTGATGTGCTAAGCCATTGATTAAAGCTCTGCCCAGTGAGCTGTGGCACGTTGGACTTTAAAAGGGGTTTCAGGCTTGTTTTCTGCAAGTGCTGAACTTGATCAAGACTGGTAGCACAAACTGTGATGAAAGAGGGGATGAGGCTCTAAAAAGTCCTTTGTGACAAGCCATGTAGTAATAGGGAGAGATGGTCCTCACTGGAGTATATCAGAAGTCTTAGTAAGATTACACCTTTCAGCTGTGGGTTCTGTGCATTCACTCATCCCCTAGTCCTTGCCATACATGCAGACACTCAGATAGCCATATTGGAAATGCATTCCATCTAACTTTTATTATCTCTTTTTTATTTTTTTTAATTCTTTTGAAGGTAAAGAATCAAAACAGAATTTGGGACCTCAAAATCTCTGCAACTGCAGGAGTTGGCACTTAATGGCAGCTTTGCCTCTAGTCGTGGCATCAAGTTACTTTTGAAGCCTTTGAAGTCAACAGGGCTGGAGGGAGAAAGTGTTGTGTTGCCTCTTTAAAAAGAAACATGCTTCAGTTATATTTGCAGCTGGGGTTCTAATGGCTGCAAATTAAAGCATGTTTTATTTGGCTTTTGTTTTTAGTGCACTTTTACCCCTTAAGGGCACTTGAAGCCAAGGCACAGCTTGAGATGTAGCTGACTGCAGCACGTATCATAGCCATCATCAGCCTCATCTTCTGTCCCTCTGCAGAGCTCATACTCGGATTTGTGTCCCCCATGACACAAGTGTCTGAACCTTTTCAGTTTACTTGCCTGACATTGCTTTGTATGTCTCTGCTCACACAGCAACAAGCAGTTTGTGTCTGGCATTGTGGCTTGGAGTGATGTGAAGTAAACTCTATGTATTGGCCCTGGAGACCTTATTTTCTAATCGGCCTCAATTAAATTACTGTGAATCTGATAAAAGGAAAGAAGCTCAGTTTAGAATGGTGCAGATAGGCACTTAATGTGATTTAATGTATGTCTACATAGTTTGAGGTGCTTATCTGCACATCTGGCCTAAATACTTGTGCAAATCTGACCCATACTTTTTTTTAACCTTATGGCATCAGAGGGAGAGAAGGTAGGTTATGCAGTTAATAGGTTACAGCTTGTTTCCCTGTTGATCCTGGGAGCATCAGCCATCCTGCTGACAGGGCCCAGTTGAAGGAAAGGTGCTTGGAGGACAGTGATGGCGAAGCAAAGTGCACTGCACTGCTGGTTTAAGAGTACTCTGACATGAGAAAATGTAGTCATCCTTCCAGCCACACATTTGCTAGGCCCTGTGTGGTGGAATCTTTAGCAAATCACATCAAACTGGTGGCACAGGCACCAATAAATACTGAGCAGCACCTGGTTTTGACCTTGCTTTATACTCCCTGATTATAAATGTTGCTATGTTTTGTGATTAGCAGGCTACATCAGCTGGCTCAGTCAACTCACTCAAGCAACAAGAAGATAAGATAACTTACATTTTTGCTTATTTGTGTGATAGAAAGTAGTGTTTTGCAGTCATAACTATTTAAAGTAGGGAAGGAAAGGACATAAGACATCTGTCCTAGTAATAAAATTAAGAGGTTTTCTCTTTGTTTGGCAGATAAGTGACAAATGTCTCAGCTCAGACTGTCTTTCTGGAGCCTAATTTCAGCATTCCTTGAAAAATTGACAGAAATATACTGTGTTACCTGGTGCATTGAATTTCAGTGAATATAATAATGATCTTTCTGATCCATAGTCCTTGGATACTGAGGACAAACTGCTTTATGGTTTCACTAAGACCATGAAAAAGGGCCAGTGAGGTTCCTAGATGTCTTCCACATACTTGCAGATGAAAAGCTCCATCTCATGCAGAACATAAATAATTCTTTGGTTCTTCTTCTGAAGTTGTTGTTCTTTAGATCACAATGGCTTTATTTGTCAGTGTCAAATATTTCTAGCCCTTCATGAAACACAGCCTGGGAAACGTTTCTCAAAGTTCATACAGTAGAGTATATGGTTAAGGAAATTTTTTTAACATTGCCAACTTAAAGTGACATAGCAAGAATATTTTGCTTGGCTCTTCCTGCATAAGTGTTGTCCCAGAGGCTGGACAGAGAAGAAGCTGGTGAATGCTTTTGTTAAATTATTGGGCAATCTGGTGCTTGAGAAATCTGTATGCAAATCCTGGCTTTGCTGCTGTTTTTTTCTGTAACCTTGGACAAACTATTTGCTTGCTCTATATATATGAGGCATGAGGGTAATATCTCTCTCATTTTCAACTGTGGTATAAGAAGAGATCTGTAAGTAAGTACTTGAGGGTCATGGAGCCAAAAAATGTCATCAACCAAAGGCATGCCATTTTATCACCACACTTGTACACTGCTGTAAAGAAAAAAAAACTTAAAAAGAGAAGATTTTTCTTATGTCTCCTAATATTCCAAGAAGCTGTTATCACCCTTCTACTCCATGCAGCACTGCCATCTGAGTCTGCCCAGCTTCTTGCATGGCATACCTGAGTGGGATATTCCCCTTTGGGTAGCTGGGTTCAGCTTTGGTTTTCCTGGGTTTTGTAATTACCAGGATACAGGATGGGAAAACTTGCAGCATTCATTTTGTCTGAATGTTACCATGCCTTCTGCATGTGCTTGGCCTCTGTAATATTTTTGCCTGTCTGTCAATTTTCCCTCTGAGTAAGAGCAGTAGGGAGTAGAAGGTTTCTGTTTTATGAGGTATTTCCCCTGCCTCCCCTTGCTTTCCATGCCTAGCCAGACAGTGGCCTGCAGCAAATTCCCTGCAGCATCTGCGTGATTGCATACACATGCTTGTGACACTTTAATAGTAGCTGTCAGATAACATTAATGTATTGCTGCTACAAATAAATCAAGCAGGGCTACGAGCAAAGGAGTGAGTGAATGAGATAGGACAGTCTCGTCCATCACTATCAGACAAGGCCACCCTAAGTATTGTCTGCTCACTTCACTAGTGAAATTGGTGGCTGTATAAAGACATGCTTAGTGGGGACACCCAGTCCATAGCCAGAAGCTTTTCTTTCTGCAAATCCCCAAAGGACTTAGTTTGTCAGTTACTCAGAATAAGGAGAGGAAGCCTTCTGAAATATCCTTGAAGACCCCTTTTTCTTAACTCCTGAGGACAGACCATTTTTGTGACAGATAACTTTCTCATGAATAAGACATACAGTGTTTGGGGTACTGCAGATATCATTGCTGTAGCAGGGTCTGAACCTCACAGTTTGTCTGGTGATTCAGCATGATTGCTGTGCAAAACCCTGTGGCAGCAGAGGATATTGGTCAAAGACTGCAGATTGTGTTGAACAGGCACTGATTGCCTGGCTTGGGTGGGTGGTCAGGTAGACCCTGAAGCCTGAAAGCCCTGGCTGCTCTCCTGACCCTCTTTCTAGGAAGGCTGTAGCTAGTGCAGCTGGTGACCAGAAGAAACAACTGAGGGAAAAGCAGTTACACTGCAATTCCTCCCACAAAATTATAGCCCTCATCTGTCAGTGTGCTACCACTTGAGCATCTCTGTTCTGTGGCTTTCTTTATACTTTGAAGAAATTCATTAACTTGATACTGCTTATAAAAGGCTCTTTATCTGATAGTACAGATGTTTCCAAACTCAGGAGTGCAAACTGTAGCTGGAATACTGTCCTCCTCCTACTCCTTGTGCAGATCCTGGAATTATCTCTTGCATTTTAAGATCTATTAGAAGATTGGCCAGCAGGAACTTGCTCAGAGCTGAGATTGCAATATACCCAATGCACTGCCTCTGCAGACTCTGCAGATACACAGGGAGTAGAGTTTTGGCATTTGAGAACTGCCATAATATGGCTGGAAAATTACTGTGTTAGTACTCCCTCCTTAATGCTTGTTGACATAGTTTTATTAGGTTGTGATAGACTAAAGGGAAATATAGATCATAAACTTAATGTATACCAGACCACTGCCTGGTTCCTGGAAAGCATTAAAGTGTCACTTCGAGTGACGCTGTGATTCAGATGAGTTCTTTGCAAGGCTGAAAGCTCAGAAAGTTTCAAGACTTTTTTTTAGAAAGGAAAAAAACTTCTTGCAGAGCAGTTGCTTTTACTGTGTGAAGGTGGAAAATTATTTCTGAAGGATGCAGCTGTAGAAAGGAGCATCACCATTTTTTAATTTATACATGATTGTCGTGTTCTTAAAATTCTCTCCATGACAAGTCCTTTGTAGTTCCTTAAACTGGTGAAGGTTTTATTATGCTGAATTTGACAGGTTAATGATCGAGTAGGAAATCATATAACACTTGTTAGTGCAGTTTCTGCACAAAATTAACTCTCTCCTTTCTACAGCTAAAATCAAAAACCGAATCTGGAGTTTGGAGGTAGGGCAGAGATTGTAGCAGTACCAAGATCAGTGCTCCCTCCTCTTCTTGCATGTTGCATTTAGGATAGCAAAAGAAACATTAACCACTGTGCTGAGGAGCCAATACCAAAGTAATGGGATTTTGGAGGAATATTGTGTGGGTTATTGTAGTGATGATTAGTCTAATGTGGGATTTCTTGAAGTATCTTTCTCTGCACTCTCATGACTGGAGGTTTGCCTGTCTAGCAGAGGTAGCAATACATGGTGGTTTGTGTGCTGGTGTGGAAGACTGAGCCTGTTTGAAGTGGACTGTCATCCTTTTTTTATTCAGCCATTAGCTTCCTTGCTGGAACCACTAAGAAAACTGGTTTGAATGGGAACCTCTGTGATGTGGGCAGTGTCTGACAGTATGATGAGGGAAGTAACATGGACAGCAATGCTGACATGCCACTGCTAATAATAATATCAAAAAGCAGTAAAGCAGTAAGAAGAGCAAAGGCATTTGCTTTGGCCACTGCTAGTCTAGAGATGTACTTGTGATTTTGAGAGCAAAAGAACTCACAGCCTGTTTTCAGTCCTCGTGCTCTGTGTATATATTTTAATAACTTATGTTTTTCCTGTTTGAACAGAGCAAAGCGTGGAGAACAAGCTGTTCTTCTGGAATCCTTTAGTTCATCTATTCCCAGTAGATTCCAGTGGGAAATAAAATCAACAGTCTCTCCACTTCTGAACAGTGACCCTCACTGTGTTTGCTAATACCTTTCAATGTCTGTCTCCATCAAAACTCAGAATATAATTGCTCAACCAGAACATGCAGGGGAACAAGAAGTAAAGTTTTCTGAGCTTTAAAAAAAGTGCAGTAATTACTTTCGATTTTGGGTGCCCAAAGTAAATACTTTACTGTAGGAACAGCTGATTTGTTTACGCTTCTTTAAGAAATTGAAATTTTTATACAGATACTGAGTTTTAGCTCCTAAAAACACCTCATCAAAGCATCGTAATGAACTGGTGACAGCTATGCACCTGAAAAATCTTTGAGTGTGTGGGCACAAATGCAAAAAAAATTGATTTCCCTCTGGGACCAGGAGAAAAAGGCAGTTTTTTTAAATCTTCTGTTTGAATTTGCATTTGACTTTCCTATCACTTCATGCTACTTAAATGGTTTAGTGACTGAGTACTGCAGCACAGGATCTGGAGAATATTTCTAATGTGCATACCTTGAAAATACAAAAAAAGCTTTTAACTCAGGTGTTGCAGAGCAATTAAAAATGGGTTCTGTAATGCACACAGTGAGAAAGTGAGTCAATAGCCAAATTTAAAAGTTGCATTTGACTTTCCTATCACTTCATGCTACTTAAATGGTTTAGTGACTGAGTACTGCAGCACAGGATCTGGAGAATATTTCTAATGTGCATACCTTGAAAATACAAAAAAAGCTTTTAACTCAGGTGTTGCAGAGCAATTAAAAATGGGTTCTGTAATGCACACAGTGAGAAAGTGAGTCAATAGCCAAATTTAAAAGACAGGAAGGACTGCCAAGATAATTTGAAAGAGATCTGGTCAATGTTACCTGGTGAATCGGTCTCCTAGAAGTGCTAAAATCCTGTTTGAATCTTAACCCTGGAGGTCTGGACTGTAAGTTCATTTCTGTATACCTTGCAAATAGAAGAAAGGCTAGAATTATACTCAGGTGGGCAGAAAACTGTAGTTGAGGCTTTCAGCTCAGAGCAGACTATGGTGGAAGGGGGAATATATGAAGAAATGTTATTTTCAGAAATATAATAGTTTCTTTAAAAGATACCCCCCTGTGATAGCTGTAAAAATTAGTGGGAATAGCTTCAGGGATTAAATACATTCTGTTCTGTGGGAATAAAGTACTCGTGACAATGTCAATATTTTATAGGTCTTAGCAGAAACTGCTTGACTGCATGAGGAAAAAGGTAGAGAGAGAATTCATCAAATTTTTGTTGTTTCTCTGAAGACCCATATAGCAACCATACTGTGTGGAAAATAATAGCACATTCTGGCAACACATCTGTTAATTATAAGCTGCTCAGTGATGGAGATTCTTTTGCCCTGTTTTGGGACCTGACACAGTAGTTTTGTGGACCTGACCAGTGTGTCAAATAAGAACAGTAGGAGGCAATGTATAAGTAGCTATGTACCCTTGTTGTCCTTGCTTGGGTTGTGCAGATACAATAGCAGAATTTGACCTTTCTTAAAAACTAGTGAGGCTTTAGGATATAATTTGTGATCTGGAACAAGATTGTCCTTGGCTCAGCAGAGAAGTTCTGTATATCGGCTGCTCTCTGTGGGTGGAAGGGCATCCAGCCTCCCTTCAGTAAGCAATTGCAAGGATTCAACCTTGGTGTTAGAAAATTCAGCCTCCTTCCTTGGAGGAGGAGAAAGGACTTTCCTGTAGATTCTTCGAACTGACCCTTCTGGGGAAAGGAAGTTGTAACAACAGAGCCCTGGTAAAGCCTTACGTCCTTGGGATCCCCTCAAACCATCCTGACTTCAAGTCACAGCACAGCATAGAAGGAACATTAGTTCTGTGAGCAGTGATGATCACTGCACATTGAGCAGGTGTCAAATGTGATTGCTGAAAAATATTGTGGACATGTCCACGGTGTGTCCAGCAGTGAAGGTAATAGTCTGGGCCCACTGTCTGCTTGCCTAAAACCTTTCTCATGTGTAGGGTAAGTAGTTCCCATGTTGTCCATCTCCTTGCTGTGCTTCCTGTGTTGTGTCCTTTATCAAGTATTTAGAAGTTGGGCATGGTAAAAATTGAAAGAGTTAGGGGGACCAAAGTTATTTAACAGCTTAGCACTTGCTGGTGATAAATTTTTGTTTAAGGAGCACTGGAGTACACAAATGGAAAAGTTACATACTTTGGTGATCAGGGATGCAGAGAACCTGTCTTTTTAATCATAAGAAAGCATGAAGAAATGTGTATTGCCTGTTTGATGCAGCTGTTACAAACAGAGCAGGTAAAAGGGGCTCACCCACACCTAGTGGGTGAGATTTAACTTGCTGGTGATAAATTTTTGTTTAAGGAGCACTGGAGTACACAAATGGAAAAGTTACATACTTTGGTGATCAGGGATGCAGAGAACCTGTCTTTTTAATCATAAGAAAGCATGAAGAAATGTGTATTGCCTGTTTGATGCAGCTGTTACAAACAGAGCAGGTAAAAGGGGCTCACCCACACCTAGTGGGTGAGATTTAACTGTGGCTAGGCAATTTTTTTTTAAGATTGAGATGCCATGGCATAGGGTTCTCACCTCCCCTGAGGGAATTGCACCTGCTGTTAGGAAGATGATTTTCAATGTCAGGGATCTTTGACTGCTTCCAGGCACTTTAGGAATCAGTGTACTTGAGCACATTTTCTGTCTGCATTCAGACCAAGGGCAGACCTTTCTCTCCCTGAAGTGGAAGCTGTTAATGCCAGGTGCATCTTTTGTTCCTGAGCTGATGTTCAGCACTCAAACTGGGAAGCAGGAGCTTTGCTGAGAAGGCATGCTGGCAAAGAGGCACTTCATGATCAACCACGTTGTTTTTCTGTTCAGTGTCAGCTACATTGACTCCAATTCTCGTGGCTTTTATGATAGTATATAGGACAGTGGACTTAGGACAATGTACTCTCTATCCTTCCTCTTCAAAATATCCTGCTCACATTCCTTGAATTAAAGAAAGGCATAGGAAGTAACCCAGTTTTATTTTCCTGGGGTTTTTTTTTGTTTTCAATCTCTAATTCTCTTCCTTCTTGTTGATAGATAACTTCTGGCATTTTAGTTCTTGTTGTTTAGAACTGGTGTGTGCACAGTTGGATGATATCAAGCATCTGACCCATCTGTAGTGGTAAGAATCAGTAGGGAAGGTAAATATGCTCCTTGGAGTCCAAGTCCTGGATATTCAATTGTATCAACTAAGTATCGAAAGTCCAATAAAATATGGTGCTGATTTTCCAACTAGTTTCTCTTTCAAAGAAGCACAGCTTGCTCTGATCTGTGCAGTGCTGATAATCAGATATAGCAATATTACACTGTAAAAGTGATATTTTAAGGGCAAATTGAATCTCTGAAGTTGGGGACTCATGCTAGGAAATGTGACACATCGCCTACTGAGCCTTGTTTGAAACTGATAAAAACTTGCCTGTGAGCTGACGAACATTATTCAGCATTTAAGTGTTTGCTGCAGCCTCAATTCACTTCTCCAGTTTAAGGCAGTCTCAGGACAAATACAATGTTTAATACTTACATTCTCTGCCAGCAAGGGATGGCAACAGAGACTGTTTGCTTCTTTCTGAAACTGCAAAGACATCAGGAACTTTTCAGTTAAATATGAATGCAACAAGCAAAGTGGTAGATGATAACCACATAAGAAGTTTCTGCCCAGGCTATGGTAATAATGAAAACATCAGAGGAAGCTAGCAGTGGGCAGTACTCTTTGTGATGCCAGTGTGATGCCTGGCATTATGCTTAGCATCAAATTGCTGAAATAGTTGGTTTTACCAGTTGATTTCTGCTACAAATGTCTGAAATAGTTTCTTAAGAAGGAATAGGGTTTGGAGGGTTTTTGTTCATAAGCAGACAAGATACCTCTGAGTCAGTGTATTTTGTGTCTGATGTTCTTAAAGAGCAGTTGGCTACTTTTAAAGACTGTCTGTTAGACCTCAGTGGATGAAGGAAGTCAACGACTGAAACGACCTATTTAAGTCTTTTCTTCTAGTCTGTTCTCTTTCTGTATTCTCCTGACTTTGCATTGCATATCTGAAATTGTGACTTTCACCATCCTTTCCCTTTTTCTTCTGTTTGCTGCTATTTTTCCAGCCCTGCAGCAGGATGTGTATTAGAGGGTTTGGGCCTTCTGTGCACCAGGTGATGTACCACTCATCACTTCTGTCAAGGACCATCTGCTTTACCTTTGAAGGGATATCTTATATTTACTTATGACTGACTATCAGAAAGCACTAATAAGTGTGTCATGAAATAACATCTTAGAGATACAATTAATCATTTTCTCTAGTTTTGTCTAAAGTTGATACAGTTAAACTGAGAAGAATAGAGAACTGGTTCCAATGTCTTTATCCTATCAAAAGTGGCTTAGGAGCTCCCTATTGGATTTAGACCAACAAATGCTATCACATTATAGTAGTAAGCCAAAGAACCAGTCTATGATTTCAAGCCAGTCATGGATCTGATCACATACTGAAAGACTTTACATCATTTTGTACAACCTTTTTAAAAAAATTGTTATCTCTTGCTAAATTCTTTATTTGCATGGCCCTCACTTCCCAGACATAGAGGCAATAACTGTACTCATTTTTCATTAAATAGAAAAACCTCTCTCAGCTCTGTTTTTCATCTTTAAGCAATTATTTATCCAGTTATCATCTGCATTTGAAGTCCTTTTGGTTTTAAGTTTACTATTAAATCTCCCATAATACAAAGGCAGATTTGTGAAAAGCTTACTAGGCAAGGCCAAGTGCACAGGAACTGTGTTTTTGGAAATGAAGAATCTAGTGCCATGACTAAATATTTCAACAGTGATGCAAGAGATGATGATGACAGGGAAAGAAGATTGCAAGCTAATTTGTTTGTTGTCAATATTGTTCACTCTGGGAAAAGTATGTGTCTTTTTGGAATATATTCAGAGAAATATTGCTTATAATAGAAGTAAAGCAAGTACTGCTAATCAGTGGCCTTTGACCTTCAACAGAATTGTGGTATCAGTTTTTGGTTGTCACAGGTTTCTAAGAGGCAAGTGGGGAATGAACTGCATAGTTCAGAAGGTCTCTTAGGTCGTGTCTTGTTGTCATATTACAAAAACTTCTGAAAATAAGTCCTCCTTATTTTTTCCTGTCTTCCTCAGATTAGGTTACTTTAAATATTCATAATTTATCATTTTTCAAAGTTCAATTCTGCAGTGTACAGTATTCTCTTGGGGAGGTTAGAATGATATTCGGTCTATTTTAAGTTCACCTCAGAAAACCTATTCAGCTGCATAATCTCTGATAATGATCTTTGGGAGAATAAAAGTACATGCTCAATTACAGGCTCAAAATTTTCCACTAGCAGAAGAAATTCGGATTTGGTTTCTTTATATCTTGCCCAATTCTCAGCTGACCCAGCTTATTTCAATTCAAAGAATCTTCCAAACTGTGCATCTCCAGCGAAGTGAGCTTGATTTGTTTGTTTCTCTTTAACAATTGAACTTTTACAGTATTGTAATTCTTATATTTTCAGTATATTCATCTTGCACATTTGACAGCGAGAAAAAGCAGGTTTAAGATCCTAGCAAAAATATCCTTTAGCTATAGCATATCTTGATTCAAGAATCCAACTTCTGCCATTTCCTAGTGCTGACAGAAAGGAATGATGTGTTCTTATGGTTGGGACTTGGATAGTGTTTTCAATATATATGCCTTGAAAGTTTACCTCGAAATATTTTCCTTCAGATAGTGCAAAGCAATTACAACTGTGCCTTGCAGAGTCTGCTGTGAAAAGCTTGTGTAGTAGCAAGCAACCAAATTGTTGAAGCTATTGGAACAGAATGAGATTCAGATTGTCTAATTTTAAAATAGCCATTTGGTTTGGTTCTGAAATCATGAGTCCGTGTGCTTGTGTGTGTGTTTGGGGGAAAGACACAACTGGGGAGCTGAGAAGAAAGTCCGGGGGGGATAGTAACAAGATTTCCCATATAAAGAAGACAGAATGAAAGACACATGAAGAGTGCAGTAGTGCAGGTCCCAATAAGGGTTGTGTGCCATGAAATAAAGGCAGGCTGCATTGTGTTGTGTAATTCATATTATAAACAGAGCCGGTCATAACTGCTGTCGTTGGGTTGTCTTACACTTGTCTTTATAAACAGTTCTGAAGAGTCTTTTAGAGCTTCTCTATAAAATCTTTATTATATTACTGTAGACCTTTGAAATTCAGTATGCCGAAGCTGAAGGCCAAGGAATGTGCCTTCAAGCTGATCATTGTGCTCAGTTAAAAATTGGTTGGGAATTTGCCTACCAAGTCTTTGTGTTGTTGAAACCAAATCTGTTTAGAGATCAGTACGTTCAGCTGCTCGAGCAGCCAGACCGTGAGACACAATAACAAATCTCAGACTTGTATGCAACCTCTCTCATGCAGAAGTAAACCTGGTTTACTGCAACAGCTGGCAAAACCACACATCAGAGAGTATTCAGTTGTGATCCAGCCAGATCCCTTACAGATTGGCTTGTTTATTAGTGGTGGCTGTGCACAATCTTTGCTATGAATGCTGCTCCTTCACCTCATCTGGTACAAGCCACTGCTTCAGTTCAAGAGTTCAAACTTTGCTGGTGGTGCTTGGTAAGTCTTGTTTATTAAAACTATATGTTGGGATAGGGATGTTAATAGGAAGGAGCAGAGCTTGTGGGCAAGCTGCCTTGGCTTGATTTGAAATCCAGCAACAGAAGAAGAAACGAGGTCTTCTTTAAATCAAAACCAAAATATCCATCTGTATTCCATTCTTTCTCCAGTTTTACATTTCTTCCCACACAAACAAACAAAACCAGCCTAACTCACCACCTCCCAAAAACACACATTCTAAATGCTTGGGAAATAACAATTTTTATATCTTACAGACCATATTTAGGGCACTCATTTCTGCCTGCTGAGCAATTGAAGAATGTTCCTTTTTCCCAGATAAATAAGACTTTCATGTAACTGCATAAATATTTTTGTTTTCCCAGTGACCTGGAGGTGACGCCTGTGCTTAAATGACGATGGATGATAAGGGGTGATGCACTGCCTGTATCTGAGTCCAGGGCTCCCAGAAATATTCCCAGAAACACTAAGGACTAGGGTTCACTATGATGGGGTGTTCATCTTCATGATTTTGCTTATTTAGTAGATATTTTCTCTCATGGCCATTGAATACAACCACAGGTCTTGGGAACATGCTTCTCTGTGAAGTGACTTTGTTGGCAATGTGTAGGATTTTGGGAAAAGCAGAGCACCCGTTGACAGGAGGATGCATAAGGGAGGTGGTGGCAGCTTGGAGGTGACTGTGAAGAATTGGTATCCTGCAGGACAGGCTTCAGAGGTCTCTTCTGCTCTTTCCACGTGGTTGGTATGGCTGCCAGGCACAACCCATTCCAAAGGAAAAAATGCAGAAAAGCCAAGTAAACAAAATCTTGCTCCCATCATGGCTCAA
This sequence comes from Acanthisitta chloris, assembly GCF_000695815.1. NCBI lineage: Eukaryota > Metazoa > Chordata > Aves > Passeriformes > Acanthisittidae > Acanthisitta > Acanthisitta chloris. The sequence goes on along the minus strand of NW_008689980.1, from coordinate 120,237 downwards.
ATCAGCTTATGTATTTGCTTGTTGAGTTAGTTGGCATATATTAAGTGGAGTTTAATGTGTGCATCAGTATAGCAGACTAATTTTAGGAGAGCCTGATAGAAAACCTAAGCATTTGTCCTCCTTCATTTGCACCCCTTCCATCAGATAGGGAAGGAAATAGGATATAAAAGATGAATCAAGCACATTTCTTGACTTTTCTCCTCATTGATTACAGCTTCCTTTAACTTCAGAGGCATTGTGGAGAATCTGGATAACCAGACATCTTTATCCAACTTCTATTCTATTACAGTGTTTTCTATTAATACCTATTGTATCTTCTTACCTGAACAGCTCCTCCTGTCTGGAGAGCACAGGGACAGGTGGCACTGGAAAGAAAACAACTCAAACGTAATTACAATAATTTGCAGAACAACTGATTTTGCTGGAATATCAGAGTTTTGCTTCACTTCCTTAACTAAAGTCATCATCTAAATTGCCTAAGCTATCATGCGTCTGTGCAAATTTTGTACAGTTGTCAAAATTATCTTGATGTATTTTGTGTGTGAAGATGTGAGTCATGCACAGAAATTCTAGGAGCTTTCATCCACTTTCGTGTCCTCAAAGAGATGTACCTAATGTTTGGAATCCTGTTTGAAAAGCTTTTATTTCAGTAAGATTGTGTTTGATTGCTAAAGTCTTGGTCACAGAAGTACCTCTGTGGATCAGAACTAAACACACTTCAGGGAGATGAATTCACTCATGGTGCAAATGCATTTTCACTAGGGTCAGATTAAGTGAGCTGGAGTGTTAGAAGTTAAAAAGCTAAAAACACTGCACAGTATTGCTCGTGAGATCTGTAGCAATCTCAGCCCTCCATTTCTATCATCTTCCTTCTGGAGGCTGCCACAGCAGATTTGAAATTGGCCAAACCTGTGGCTTGTGCTCAGCTCTCGGTGCTGAAGAGAAGCATCTGTTGTTGTGCCATCTCTTCAGATAGAAGCCACTGGGTTTGAAGGAGGCAACCTGGTTGCAAAGACTGAGGTGATCATTGAAATAATAAAGCAGGGGTTGAATTGTTAGGAGGGCAAGGGAAATGTCCTTCTTTCAGTGGAAGAAGCCTTCCCCTAAGTGGTTTCAGGGTCTCACTCTTGCATCCAAGGGCCACAGGGTGTTTTCCCTGGAAGCTTCCCACACAGCTGTCTCTCCCTCAGCCATGGCCTGTTAGCTTGCTTCATCAAATTCACCATCAAGGGTCCTTGCATGAAAACCAGGGCTGATCCGTAGCTCGTAAAGTATAAGTGTGAAGATAAACAAACTTGGTTGCCACAGAGATTGGGTGAGGATGGATGATAAACCCAGGAATCTCCTTCCCTAATGTTTTATTGCTAGTGAAGGACAGCACTTTCTTTTCTTTTCTTTTCTTTTCTTTTCTTTTCTTTTCTTTTCTTTTCTTTTCTTTTCTTTTCTTTTCTGTTTCTGCAGAGACTTTTTTTGTACTTATCATCAACTGAAGAGATTTGCTGCATATCTAGAGCCTCATTCTGTAGTAAATCCTGCTACTTTGTGATAGTTAAATTAAACGATGACTTAAGGAAGCATTTAAACTTACAGCACTGGCATCAGTAGCACTACTCAGAGAAGCCTTTGGAAGGCTGTGGCTGTAACCAGTTTTCTGTTCTGGTCAAGGTCCAAGTAGTGGTTACTGCACAGCAGCAGCAGAACAGAGAGGGAAGGTACCGTATAGCAACTTCAGAAAATTTGTTCTTAGACTCTAGTGTATTGATGTAATCTTTTTATATTGTAGTTATCTCTCAATACTCAGTAAAAGTACTTGTCAGTTTTAAAGTTGAAACCTCCTGATTTCTTCACTGGTACTTACACTGTTCTTTACTGGCCAAACACTGGGAGAAGATCATATGACTTTAATTGTTTAATTATCTTTATAGCATAATCTACACATTTTTGCTATCTGAGTATTTTGCTGGTTGCAGCTCTGGGAAATAAAAGATGTTGTATATACAGCACAAATACATGAGTAATTTGATCTCAGAGCCAGTTGATGTTCCCTTTTGTTTTAATTTTCATTATGCCTTTGGCTCTGTAGCTGCTCCAATTTTTTTATTAGTCAGTTGTATATAAAGAGGCAATAGAGGGTTAATTGCTGTCCAGGGAAAGTGTTTAAAAACCAGCCCCAGCTATACCTTATAACAATAGCACTTTTTCATAACATTTGTCCTTTTTATCTTGAGAATTTATCTGTACTTCCAATTCATGATTGCACTTACAGGTGTGGTAGAAATATCTTGGATAGTTAGAGCTTTTGTAGTCATCATATTTATGTTCTTCCATTGTTTCCACTAAGTATTCAAGATTTCATAATAATTTTTCAAGGTCAGAAAAAAGAACTCTAAAAATTAAAGCAGTTTTCAGTTTCTGCCCCTGCAATTAATAATGGGCCAGACTGCCAATTCAGTATACAGCCACTATGAAATGTAGTCTAGAAAGTCAGTTGTTATCTACTTTGACCTTTGTTGTTGCACAGATAATCACTTTCATAAAAAAATTGCTACTGGATGAGTATCACAAGAGCTGGAAAGCAGAGGCAGAGCAGTGTCACACTCTGGAAAGAAGGGGTGCATAGTTTGTTGTTTGCTGCAGGTTGTTTTCAATGGCTTTTTAATCTCCACGTTTGTGCTGTATTTCTCCTTCTGACAGTTTTACTGCCCCACAGTAAAAGCTTCAAACGTCATTGTTTTCAAAATGGGACTTTATGAAAATATCAAAACAGTATTTTGATTTAAAGGAAAGATAAATCAAAAAAGAAAATACTGATTAGTGGTGTTGGAAACTAAAGGGAATAGCCTAATGCTGTGATCTCAGAAGAGAAATAACCCTGTTCCTCTGAAAGAAAAGTGGACCAGAGCAGAATATCTTGGTAAAAAACAGGTTCTGTGATTTTTATGATAAGCAGTGATATTGCAAGGACTATGGCCCACCGTCCCATGTTGGTAGCCAGACTTGTGTGCTCTGGCAGAGGTGGGGAACTCACAAAATTTATCTTGACACTATTTCTCTTAAGCATGTTGTTCTCTCTTAATTACTTATTGAATATCATCTGGTGTTTGAAGAACTCCTGAATAGAAACACAGCAGAGAGAAGCATGACAATATTGATGCAAACTGATAACTTTTCTGCTTGTGGAGGCCTGGAGGTTCTCCCCTGCCCACCAAGACATCCTACATCTTCCTCAGCCTAGTCTGAGGTGCCTAAAACATCCATTTTGTAACAATAGTGTGAGGTCGAATTTAGCACTCGATTTCGATTTTGTAATACCAGGTTTTCATAACTCCTATAACACGTGGAACTAAACTGTTTCCATCTCTGCCTTTTTTTTCCTTCAGTCACCAAGGGGGAAACAATATTGAAAACAGTTTCCTGTGGGAGATTCAACAAAAGTGTTGCAGTGCGCTGTTTGTGCGGTGAAATCAAAGGGACTAGAAACTGTCTGTTCTGTTTTGTTGTCTGAGATTGAGTGATCTATTATTTCAGTGGAACAAAGAAGTCATGGTGGTTTTTGAAAACCCCTCATAGTACATAGCTTTTCCTTAGGTACTGAGTCACCTTAACAGAACTCTGCCTTGGTATCATCCAGAGAACAGCTTTTCTCTGCCTCACACAGGTGATAGAAGAGTAAACATGTTAGTTTATGAAATACTCATATATGGCAATACTGCAGGCAGGTTTAGTAGCTTATCTGCTAGTTACATGTAAGTTAAATGATCTTTTATAAACTATGTTCCAAAATCAGAAGAGTAGGAATCTTCTGACGCTAAATCTCTAGCTAGTCGAGGGAAGGAAATCAACTACAAAATAGACAGTTATATCTTTCCATTGCCTTGAACAGCTCTCCAAGCACAGATTGTCTGAAATAGCTGCCATAATATGTTTTTACTTTTCAGGCCATGGAGCTTAGGGAATCAGTTTTTTAGTATCTACATCGTCTCTTTCCTCCTGGGATTGAAGCTGGTTACCATAGCAAAATGGCAAAGAAGCTGATAAGCAAGTAGTACCATTTGGCAAACAGGATATAAATTTATTTTATTAAGACAGAGGACTGTGAAAAAAAATAGTGCTATTAGAATGTTTTGGGGGATTTTTTGCTTTATTGTGTTTTCAAATACCTGTCTAGAAAATGGTTGTGAACAAATCATGCTCTTGCTGAACTAACAAGCGTTGCTGCTAATAGCAGGAGCTTCAGTTTTAAATCTCCACAGATCTTTGAGACTTTCACAGGAAAGTTACACAGTAACACAGGAAATACAAACTAGTTTCACTCTTTACATTTCAGGCTGTTGGGAAGATGCCGTATTGAGAATGAAACCAACTTCTCTTTACAGAATAGATACAGATACCTGTCCCTTGCTACTAAACGATTACATTGCAATATAGTGTTAGTTCCTACTTGATGAAGCGTGGTCATCTAGGTCTGTTGTGTAAAGCCTGCAAAGTCCCTTGGGTTTGTGTAAAATATCATCAGGGAGTTCTGAAAAGTTCAACTGCTTTGTGTTCCAAAAATCTTATCAGTAATGTCAGGTCTGATGTCGTATTTTGTACTCCCCATTGACAATGTTGGTCTCAATGTACAATATGAACTGCCTTGAACAGTACAGCTTGGCTGTTCAGGCATCAGCACAGCAACAGTATCTTTGTGGGTGGATTCCTCTGGGGGAGCTTTCTGTTGGCACAATACCAATTTGTTGGGAGAGACCCAAAAAGGGCTTGTTTTCAGGGCCGTGTTCCTCTTTTCTGCTGGGTTACCTCTTGATATGTTGCCTGGCATCTAAATCACCTGTTGTCTCCTGTTCTTGGTGCAAGACTTGAGTCAGTGTTTTGAGGAGTTTCTTTTGGGTTTGTGCTAGTGACTGTAAGTAAAATGAAGTCTCAGAGTCCCAGGATTAAAACACAAAACTGCTTATTCCCTTAGAATCTTCTGTGCTTTCAGTTTTATCAAATATACTGGCTTATGCAATGTTCTACTTACTGCACAACTGAATAGCTTCAATAGAGAGGATTTAGGAGTCTTGCTGTAATCTGGGCATGCAAAAGATGCTGTTTAGTGTTAACCCCTTTCAGTCAATACTAACCATATTGAACTTGTAGAAGTGCTGTTCACAGGCTGAGAGTCACAATCAGTGCATCCATGGAATGAGAAGTAACTCCTAGAAAAACTCTATTTTTACTCCCTTCTTAAGCTGTTTCTTCATTATAATAAGCACCAGCATATTTTTTATGGGGGGATTTTTCGTCTTTAAAAATTATCATTATCAGCAAAAAAAACCCCAAAACCATTGAATGCCCATCAGATGCAGCACTGGGTTAAGGTAACTGGGCAGGAATTGACTGGTGTCTGATCAATCTAGGGGAGAGAGATGGAGGATTTTGGATCTGGCAGGATCCATCCAGTCATAGAAAGAGCTGAGTGAGAATAAAACTGTGAAGGGACTGTGTGAGTTTAGGAGCAGAACTTATTTCATGTCCATGTGTATGACCTGTTTCTTCAGGAGTCCCATCTCTGTGCAAAGTGTGAGCTCTGGATGGAGGGAGTGATCTGTAGGGGCTGAGAATAATTTTCTCCTTGATAACCAGTTTGCAAATACATATAGCTGCCATTAGTGATAATCACCTGTGGGTATCTGTAACCTGCAGGTTATTGTACTGTAGTATGGTATGAAAGTATGGGAACTCACTGTGGGGATGTAACCCAAAATTCAGCACCTGGTTGCAGAACTTGGGGAGTTGGAGTGTTGCCATCTGCTGGCAGCCATCCGCAGAGGGAAGTCCCTCAGATAGCTGTAGCTTAAGGTGTTGCTTATTTTGAGCTGAAAGATGTTTTCCTGCCTAAATCCTGTTTCAAGTCAGAGCTGATAATGAAAGAATTGTTTCTGTCCTTAGCATATGGATGCAATCAAAGAGTTAAGAGTAGTCTTGATGGGATTTTTTTGAGAGGTTGTTACTCTTGGGATGTGTGTCCATGTTTGAGATGGGGGTGGCTTCTCTCTCCTGCAGTGTCCAAGTTGGTTTGGGGAGTCCTGTGCTCCCACTGTGAGCTCAGGGTTTGAGGGGTGCCCTGCAGCTCTCCTGCCCTTCAGAGCCTGGCTCTGTGTTTTCAGGGAATGAGCTGGTCTGGAAACTACTTTTTATATCCTGCAAGTAAAAAAGTAATAAAAGCAAAGGATATATTTGGACTCATTAGGGAATAGACCAAAGATCTGTATTATTAAGAATCTTGCAGGTTTGACAGTCTTTCCCCCTAGAAGAGATGAGAGGTATTTCAAATAAGTCTGTCCTCAAAGGGAGGTCCAATACAGCTTGTGCAACTCTCAAAAAGTCATACTGTGACTCACCTCTGTCAAATGAAATGTTTACATTATGCCATCAGATGTGGTTTTGAACATTTTGCTTGAACCATGTGCCACCAATGGGCATGAAGTTTTTTTCCCCTTTTTATTAAAAAATGTTTGAGAAATAAAAGGCTGCAACACAAGTTTTTAGCAAAAGTTATGTACCTGCTTCCTGACAAAACATAAGCCACAGGGGAGCAGGAGACTGATGTAGTTTTCCTTCATGCTTGTCCAGCCGAAATATGCTTCAAACTTAACAACTCTTTCTGTAGTCATGTCCACAGAAATGTCAAAAACTTTTTTTTTTTATCTAGTGACATAAAATTTTGAGTTGGAACTAGATTAAAAAAACTATTTCAGTTGCTCTGAAACCATGTGAATATGAACAGTTTGCCTTCAGTATTTTAAGCACTGTTTCAAAATAATGGTTTCATGTACCTTTGATATGTTTCCAAGCCAGAGATGTAGGTACACAAACATAGAAATATTTGTGTTCCTCTGTCAGATCTGTCTGCATGAGTCGTCGCTGACTCCCAGTGATGGAGCAATGATGCATTTTTAGATAGACTTGTGTCACAGTAGTTCCAAGATAATGGATAACCAAAGGCAAGATTACAGAATTACTAATGGAATTGTATTTTTATCAATGAAGTAATACACAGTATTAATATATATTTGAGGGCATATATGACAGTTTATATTTTAAAAACTGGGGAGGTAAAATACACTAGAATTAAGAGCTTGAGGTTTAAATGTGTCTTGGATTAAGGAGTCATGGAAGGGGCTGTTTTTTGGCTGGTGCTTTGTTGCCAATGGCAGTTTTCCAACATGTAACCAAGTATTTTTCTCTTCTTTTTTTCTTCCTTGTTGCAGCTGGTCTCCAATGTTCTCATCTTCTCCTGTACAAACATTGTAGGCGTGTGTACCCACTACCCAGCAGAGGTGTCCCAAAGACAAGCTTTCCAGGAGACCAGGGAATGCATACAAGCCAGGCTGCATTCCCAAAGGGAAAACCAGCAGCAGGTAAGAGCAACAGTTGGAAATAAAAAATGAAATTACTGAAACAGAATCAGCATCCAAATTATTCCTGTAGGATGGGATTTGCAAGCTTCCTGCTTCATGAGTAATCCAAGCAAGAATAGGTTGCTGATAGAGGACAGAATTTTTAAAGGTTTGAAAGAGAGCTCAGGGGTGTAGTTCTTCCCCAATACCCCAATGGAGTTTGCCAGAGACATCAACATATCCTGTGGTCTGTGCTCTGTGGATTAGAATTGTACAGTACACGGAGAGTCTGCATAGTTTTTTTGCACTCATCATTGAAGCCACGTGTTGAATGCAGATGCAACACACAGGCTTTGGACTGTCCCACTTTGGAAAGTCAAAGCATGGTGTGATTGTCAGCAAAACCACTGCCAACAGGTAGCTGCAAGTCAGGTTTCAGAAGTGAAAGGTAGAAATTGGTCCACAGGACATGCTGTTCCTTAATGGCTTCAAAGAGGGTCTTCTTCCTGCATTTACCCAAAGGTTCCTACCTGCTTGCACACCTCTGTATGCCTTGTTGGCCTCAAATGAATTGTATGTGCTCAAAAAGTAAGACTCATCACCAACTTCATTGGTTTTTTGCTATAAAAAGACCTCTTGCTGCCAGCATACAGCTTAATTGTCAAAGGGACTGAATGTATCTGCTCCCCTAATTCATTTGTGGGTTCTCTTGGAATGAATCTCTTGTGTCCTGGGAATTAGACATGAAAGACATTTTGGGACAGCTTAACTATTCCCTTGCTAACACACATCTCTGCCCTGCAGTACATCTCATTGTGGTCTGTCCAGTCCAATTTGAAATGAATCATGAAACTGGACTTCCACTCATCCCTTGGGAGATATCTCAGAGCTTGGTTGTGGGTTTGGGGAGAGGTCATGAGAATAAATTAGCTGGAGAGTCTTTGCATCTCTGTGGCAATACAGCTTAATTTTCCTTCATATCTCAGCCCATCTACATCTATGTCTTTTGGCAGTGTTTGATGAGGTACCTCTGGCTGACACACTTGCTGTTTAGTCCTTACTGTGAAATAATGTGTACACATGCTTTATTTTGATAGTTTGTGTATGAAAGCAAGATTCACATTCAAGATTCCTTTTTCCTTTGCAACAAATATGTCTCAGAGAGATGAAATGAGCAGCCACTCCTCCTTCCACACCTTGAAATGGATTCATCCAAGAGAATATGCCATTTTACTTATTGATTACACCTCTGCTCTCCCTGCTGAGAGACTGCCTTAGCAGCATGGCTGAAATGCTTGTGCTGTTCTGGATTTAGGAGCTTCTGTCTCAGAAGCAGCTCATGAGAAAAGCCCTGACAAATGCTATGCCATACATAAGAAAGGCAGAACATCAATAAAACATGGGTCAAAGCCAGTCACTGCCCTCCAGGCCTTCCAGCAGTAACTGTGGGTCCTGGCAGCTGGGCAATCCTAATGAGATTATTTACTGCCACAGCCTGCACTGACACTGATCTCTGGGTTCAGTTCAGGTGCATCTCTATGCATAATGCATTGAGATAATCAGGAGGTGACAACAGACACAAATTAGGGCAGCTCAGTCCACATCCAGGAGAACCAGTCTCCAAACAGGTGTGTGCACAGCCCAACTGTTAGGGTTGCATGTCTTTTCCTGGGGGCCTGATGGTGGCCCTGTGTGCTGTTCTCTATTAAAGGCAGGCAGATTTTCTTGGGCAAATGAATGTGTATTTTCCTTTATTAAGCATCTACCAGCACCCAGTATTAGCCAGAAAATAAATAAAAAATCCAGACTGTCCATGCAGAAGTGAGACAATTTGTGATTTCAGTACTTGAGATTAATGTTCCTTGGGATGCATTTGTTTAATGTATAATTTAGTGGAACTATACTTGCATGTTATATTGAAGTGAGAATTATATATGAATTTGCCCTTGCTTTTTTATCAGGTCAGAATGCTGCCTTGTTATACTTGTAAAACAGCAGTCCTAGACACCTCGCTGGTGCATAATAAGTGATTTTACAGCGAGGGCTGCAGTACTTTCTAGTCGCTGTAGCAAAATGAAAATTGTACTCTAGTGGAGACTTTAATTTCTGTGCTCCATTTGAAATAAAACATAGGGATTTTGTTGTTTTGAATGCCTTTTAATGTGGCTTGTGCTATACAAAGGCACTTGTTACAGCCTTCTCCTGTTAGCTTCAGAGGTTATTTTCAGTGATTGTGTTGCTCCCAACAAACAGAATAAAGATAATGCTTAGCTCTGTAACACGTCTCGACTTCCTAATTAGTCGCTGCGTGATGGGATGTTGTGCTACATGCATTTGTTTCACCTGATAAGCCTATCTTATTCCCTGATTGTTGGTTCAGAGCGACTCTAGCTTGGCTTCTGAGATCTCAAGTGTCTTGAAGATATTGGTGATTTAATCTGCAAGCTCCTATGCTGTCAAGAAGAGTAGGGGTGAGGGCTCTCAAGTAAAAGTTACCCAGAAATCTATGTGAAAATCTCTTGGAGTGCTAGTAGCAGAAACTCAGGCTCCTGAATGTGTCTCTGTTTGGAAAGCAAGTAAACCCTCCATGCTCGTGCGCCTACAGGGAATGTTCCAAACCTGTGGGTGCCCCTGAACCTCCCATAAAGCTCTGAGTTATTTAGAGAATGTGTAAAATCACACATAAAATAGCAGCTTTCACACATTTGAGGATGCCTATTAGAATATGCAAATGACAGCAGCATATACACCAGTTCCTCTGGAAGGCACACAAATGTGTTGTGCTTTTCTGCTCGAGGAGTGCACCGAGAGCTGACAGAAGCCTAAGGACAGGTGCAGGATTCATGGTCTTTTAAAGAAAAAAATGAATCTGTAACTTTTAGCACCTGCAGTATGCTAGTGGAGGTGAGAGTACTTTAAAAAACAAGTATCTTATCAGGATTGCTGCAGTTTGGAGCAGAGATAGAATTCCCCCCAACACATCTTCTATGATATTACTAGTACTCTTCAGAGACTGGAGGCAAGAATCAATCTCTTTCAGGCACACATTGAAGGGGGAAAAAAAGCAAATACTGGGCAGTGCCGCAGACTATAAAATATTTCAGTGCATGCTGAGCACATTTTCAGTGAATTCATCTTCTTCTGGTTACCCCAGGATTCCTCTCTCTCCTTAGAGGAAGAAATAAATGGGGAACTTTCAGTTAAATTTAGGAATTAGAAACCAGAAATGTGCCTATAACTGTAGTATGGGGAAGTGGTTTGATGATGTGTGTAATTAGGACAGGATTGCTGACCCCTCTGAGTCAGGGCTGTGTTTGAGCCCTGCTGCTCCTTGTGTTGAGAATTAATGAGCTGTTAGATAAGGTTAGGGACCTTCGTTAGTGCCACATTCTGCCTGTGTCATCACGAAGGAAGGCAGGCCCTTTTTTACCCTCTGCACATAAAGGAAAATAAAGACAAGAGTGGCACAAGCTTTTGGGATTCTTCAGCTATTCCAGAGCACTGCCTGCAGGTTGGACCACAGTGGAGCTGATCCCAAAGGAGATGCTCCTCACATTCTTAAGCCATAGCAAAAGCTTCTGAATGCAAGGGGTGTGACTGGGAATAGAATGAAGCTCTGGGCAGAATTCTCAGGTGTGATTCCTGAAATACACAAATGCATCCCTAGGGCACAAATTACCTGCAGATTTAAATTCTGTAACTTTGGCATGAAATTGGCACCAAATTTAGAATAATAGCAAGCACTTGATTTTCTATGAGTTGTTAGGAAAATCACCAGAAAGTCATGATTTTGTCATTTGACTTTTTCAAGCTCTATGTGGAATAGCTTGCACAATAATGTTATAAAAGTCACACTAAAGCTATTATCAGCAAATAAAAGTGCCAGGGAGAGGCAAGGAGAGCCACAGATTGTTGATGCCAGTGGTGGTTATTAAAATTACTCTTGTGGGTAAGTAGGTAGGTTTGCAGGTCTTAATGCATTTGGGCACTAAGAGCAGTTTAAAGTGCAGAAGTCTAACACTGCATTGTAGAGCTGAGCT